>NC_061508.1:307557964-307599113 GCF_022539505.1 Lolium rigidum
GTCAATTGCCCAACTGTAATTTGTTCACCCAACATGCTATTTCTTATTGGAGAGACACCACTAGTGAACTGTGGACCCCGGTCCATTTTTTTACATCTGAATACAATCTATCGCAATCATTGTTCTCTACTTGTTCTTTGCAAGCAAACATCATTCTCCACACCATACGTTTAATCCTTTGTTTACAGCAAGCCGGTGAGATTGACAACCTCACTCTGTTAAGTTGGGGCAAAGTATTTTGGTTGTGTTGTGCAGGTTCCACGTTGGCGCCGGAATCCCTGGTGTTGCGCCGCACTACACTCCTACACCAACAACCTTCACGTGGCCTTCATCTCCTACTGGTTCGATAACCTTGGTTTCATACTGAGGGAAAACTTGCTGCTGTACGCATCACACCTTCCTCTTGGGGTTCCCAACGGACGTGTGCTTCACGCGTTATCACTCCTCCACCACGGCTTTGCTCCGGATCAACAACACTTGATCTGGAGGGCATGCAGACGATGGAGGCGATGAGGTGGTGCTGCGGTGTTGGGTGCAACGAGGTGGCTGAAGCTTCCACTTATGTCTTCCTTGTTAGGCAAGGGTGCGGAAGTGGGTGGTGGTGAAGCTGCTCGGCGGCCGACCGACCCTATTCTTCGCCGTTCACCATCTCATGCCAGCTTCGAGGGTGACGATGATGACTATGTGCAGGACATAAGGACGCCGATTCCACCAGGCGCCTCTTCCTCTCCTTCCGCCATCGTCCTCCGTTGAGCCACACCCTGGTAAGCATGCTAACGCACCGTTCTCCCATTACCGCACTCTGAACTGAATGTCGTGAGTGAAGTAGCCTCTTTAGACGTATATTTTGATTCACAATATATTTCACTTAGAGCTTAGAGTAAATAACCTACCATCGAGGTGAGAATAAATGTTTATCTTCCACTACTACTAGAGCACACAACCTCTCTACATCTGTATGTGATGTGATACATTGGGATACTAATTTGATCTCTTTACGGGGCAAGAGAAAGACAAGGAGATCGTGAGGTGGCTCTGAAACCCATCTAGGGCTGTGTCCCTCTCGCGGGCGACGTTGCCGATCCGCTCTACTTCCGGTGGCCTTGGGGTCTTGGAGGTGTGGCGGACCGCGGCCTCTCGCCGGCGGGAAGGTTTCAGTTCTTTCCTTTAGTTTGTTTTCAGTCTCTTCTTCAGGACGGTGAGGCGGCAGCTACGTCCTGAAATCCAAATAAGGTCCTTCCCGTCCTATCCTCACTCCGGTGGTGCATCTAGCGTCGACGGAGGGTGCATGGAGTTGTTGTCGACGGATATCCCGTGACCCAGTCATCTTTCGTGTTCGATTGTGTGGTTTTAGGTTAGTGTCTTCTGATATACGATTATCATCATTAGCGATGGTTGCTGCTCTAGTGCGCTGGTCCTTTAAGACCTTAGCACGGCGATTTTCCGTCTGTCTACTACAACAAACTCTACTACGAAAAGCTTTGCCTGACTCCGGTGCTGGAGGGGCGAGGACGGCGCTAGGGTCTGTAGTCATCGCTAGGTGTTCCATTCACCTATTTATAATTTTTATTAATTTTGGGCATCTTTGTACTGCTATTGGTAATTATTAATAGATTGGTGGAATTTTTGCAAAAAGAAAATGTTTGCGCTCTTTTTGCGCCATTATTTTAATCTTTGCAAAATGTTTTATTTAGAGCTGTTTTTATTTGAGCAGCCCACTGTTTTCACTTTGCACACTTCAAACAAGCTTTGTTGTATGATTCTAAGGGATTGACCAATATAATTGATAAATTTAGAGATGTTTTGTTCAAACTATTCTAAGCAAGACTTTCTAGTTACATTTGATCGCAGAAGCAAGTAAAGAACATTAAATAGACATCCTATCTGAAACGTTGTCGTTCACTTCAGTTTTGTAACTGTAGCATCTATGGCACCCAGTTCGATGTCTGAAAATTAGAGCTGTGCATTCTTGTTAGGTAAACCCATTTTCAACAATAGCCTTTTCAAACGGAGACTAAAATAAATATAATCGGTAGTACTTCCTCCATCCATAGAAAGATGTTTTAACTTTGTCTAAAATTTGCAAGTATGTTTTAACAGAGCGTCGGACCATGTGCATAATCCAAACTCAAACATATGTTTGTAGAACTTTACAATCTAAATGACTTCACGGCTCTACTAGTTATGATCATACGATTTGTGATGTAACAACAACGACTCGGTTCAATTCTGAGTACCTTGTTTATCGTCCACAATTTAGGAGGCGGTAGACATGGCAGGCAGCTACCATGTAGGTCTTGGAGCAGCGGTAATAGACGGCGAGTTGGCTGAGGATTTTTCTGATTTTCGTGGCTTGTGCTCCACCAATTCAGATACACCAACGATGGATACGAGGGTGAAGGGTTTAGGGTTCACAATGCGGGGTTGCGGTTAAAAAGCTTCCCCGAAGACAAAATCGTGCCCATTAAGCTTTGATAGGGTGTTTGTGGGGATTAATGGAGATAATACTCTAGAGTATTAAGTGAATCCTACCGTCAAGCAATTCTCACAAAACCCAATCCCCAAACCCCTAGGTACAGGTAGAGTATTGTGGATTGAAAAAGTATGCTAAGATTTGGAGAAAAGTGGAGATAAGCGGGAATTAAACTCGCTTAATACTCTACCACCAAACATGCATTTAGAATAAGTGAGGATTTGGAATTTAGTGGGATTATCCCTGCTAATGCCTGCTAAAACTCTTGAGCCAAACAAGGAGCGGGGCGTGCGTCGCCGACAGTAGTCTCCTGCTGATGAACTCTTCTAGAAAGACGCCTCTTCGTCAGTGTCGCAAGATGCCTTCCATAGGCATAGCTCAATGGTCTCAAGACTATTGAAGGATAGCTCCAAGCAGCAGCATCTCGCGGCTCAGATCTAGAGTTGGGCCAAAACCCTTCACCATCGACACCGCCATCTCCATGACGACCACCCATCGGAGGTAGAATGACACAAAGGATCTGGGCGGCAACATCAACAAAGCTTTATGGAAGAGGAAGCTGAGATGATGTCATTAGCCGCCTTCGGCTCGAACCGGGACCGCCCCCGCCAACCACCGTATCATCGTACACCACCAAAAATCCGCTAATGAACTCCGGCAGCGAACTCCTCAACGGCAAGATGCCAGACGCCACACGGGACGACCCTAAAACTAGACCAAGCCTTAGATTAAACCTATCACTACTGCTATACAGAGAAGCCCGGTGTCCTAATCCAACTTTTTTTTCGAAATGGGGAATATGACCCCAGCCCCTGCATCGAAGCGATGCCCGGTGTCCTAATCCAACTCTACATCCTCCAACGCGAGCACCGACGGCAAGAGGGACCAGATCCGGGGGCCTACAACCGACTCTCAGGGGGATGGGATGGGCTCTCGAGAGGGGACGAGAAGGGAGGCTCTCTTCGAATATAGTTATCCCTGTTTGGTGCTTTGGTGAGTTTGGTTAGATTGTTAGTCCCTCTATCTCTCTCTTTCTCTAACCATTAGAAGCCCTAGTGGTTATACATCGTGTTATGATAACTATTTTTCAAATTTAAAATTGTACACATCAAATGATACCAAAGACATCAGATGAGCCTAACAAATCAAATGGTGTATGTCCAAAAGTCATAGAATCCATATTTGTATGATAGTTACTATCGGTATAAGTGACGTTATTTCAATATAAGGTACATAGACTCCATGTGTTGTCTCATTATTATTAAACACTATAACTTGTAAGACCATGAAAAAATGGTAGAAGGTCCAGCTAATTAACGGTTCTATACTCTAGAAGTTTTTATAAAGCTGCTTCCATAATGATACACTGGAAATCACTACTAAGATATGTGCTACTACGTATGCAATAGTTATGTCTACAAAAATATTAAAGATAATTAAAACTTAAAGCAACTTAAAAGCATACAATTTTGTCAATTTTTATGCAATGTTCATATAGTAGTAAATTTAGCAAAAGGTGAATGTACCTTTTAATGTACATTATAATATATTAAAAGAGTGTACAATCAATATTAATAATATTTTATATTTGGTTAACTGTGTTACGTGCATAATGGGATAGTACATTGTAGCACAACAAACTAAGTTAAGATAAAATATAAAAGTTGAGTATAAATTTTATTCATTTAACTTGCTCCGTATGGTGAGATGGAAACCGGCTAATGCCTTGTGGTTTTTTTCGGGGACCATGCAAGTGCTTTGAAGTTTGGGCTTTTTCTCGATGGCAGCAAGGTGGATGTTTTGAGGTGCAAAATTCAGTGCCAATAACATCAATTTTAATGTCTTCAATAGTATGGTGATGAAGTTGTGAAGAAGGTTTTCGCAAAATTAAATATTTCCATAGAAGCAGCAATTCACATGTATGATAACACACTATGGGAGTCTCATCCATGTGCACAGACATAACAGAAACCAAGTTGCCAATTTGTGCCATCGTATGGTGGTATATTTTCTGATAGTGGAGTAGACTCTTTGATTTTAATTTGTTTTAGTGAATAAGATCCTATTTATTGAAGGGCTTAAACATGAGGATTGATGACGAGATGCAGATGAAAATAAGATTAAGACCTTATAGCAATTGGTTTATAACACCAAAACTGAATGACATGTACCTTAACCTTGCATGAGATATTGAAGTTATCGAGTCAAGATCTATAGAAGACATATATAAAGTGATTTTTGTTAATGTTCTATGTCGGTTCAGTTTTCTTCAGCAATTTTTGTTACGTAGTTTATTTAGGCAACCCAACTAACATCCTTTTTTAGAAGCTATTTATTAGGTTCATAATATTGGTGGACGAAATGCTGAAATCTCTAGCCTTGATTCCCAAGCCAGAATATGGCCGCAACTTTGGTCAACACACTAGTGAATGTTGGATTTCGCCAGGTTAGTTCCTATGAATTTCATCACCATCTTTACTGAAAGAAATAATATTAAGATCAAATCGAATTCTTCTGAAAACTGACCCCGGAAGCTAGCAGTCTGGTAATAATGCAGCTAGGTTTATTTCTTCTAAACACACCTAGTTCAGATTAGGAAAAACAGTAATAATATATTATTGTGAGGGAATGGTATGTACGGGATCCTGATACAGGACTTGCGCAACTTGATAAGCACCTGAGCAACGATGATACTTATGTTGTTACATGGCATGATAACATTTGCATACATATTATTTTGAAATGCCCAATATAGATATACTTAGCTTTTAACTTGTCCGATGCTTTTTTTCTTTTCTTTTCACCATGAATGTACAATTACAAGCAATCCACAACTCCTTTACTTTTCGCACCCGTTTGTTGCAAAAGCAAACATAATCCAAAGATGGAGAACGGGTATTAGAGCATCTCCACCGGCGCCCCCCACAGCGGCCCCGATAGCGATTTGGAGACTGGCGCCGTTTTTGGTATCATACTGGTGCGTCCAATAAAGCGGTGCAGTATCGAGCCCAATAGAAGTGACGGCAACCCCGTGCCAGGCCCTTCGCAAAGGGCGTGAATTGGGCACGCTGGCGCCTCGCGCCACAGCAGATTTCGCGCGTGGGATCCGCCTATCGGCCATAGAAAAAACCCAAATCCTACAATTTTTTAGGGTATCCTCCCCCCGTCCGCCGCTCATTTCTCCCGCCACGGTGGATTTTGAGCCTGTAGCTTTGCCTTAATGGTGACGGAGGGACAAGCGAGATGTCCCGTCGGCGATGCGCCTCCCCGACGCATCACCGCCATTCGCACGCCACATTTTTCCGCACTTTCTTTCCGTGGCTTCTCACCTATTCCCGCGATTTCTTCCCACCTCTTACCTCGTGGAGACCGCAAAAATTCCATCCAAGTGGTGTTTTGTGCAATACATGGAGTTGGACATGGTGGAATGTGCAGTTCCATCCTGGTTTATGTTTACAATTAGTTCGTGTTTTAGGTATAGTTAAAGTTAAATTTTACTGTATAAAGTTTGATTAAATATTGAAAACATATTAATGTTTAAACTGTAAATCTATATTGTTGGAATCGTCAAAAACTAATATTTTTATATTATGTGCATATTATATTACGGTTGTTGATATATATTCTTGGTCAAGCATAGCATATTTTGAGTTTGACTAAAGCTAGAAGGCTACTTCTTATGTCGTCCATTTTCATCCTGGCTTCGTGGTAGCTATGGAATGAAATGAATGCGCATGTTTTTTCACACCAAGAGCTCCATGCCTTTGCTGGCCAAGATTAAAAATGGAGCAAGAAAATGGGCAATTGCTGGTGCAAAAGCAAGCATAATCCATAAGTGGATTACATGAATTCTATAAGAAAGCTAAAGTTGGTGCACTTCCAAGACACTTGAACACGAACAATATCCACCGTCGAAACAATCAACTCTGGTTATCCAAGACCATCGCTTGTGAAAATATTCTATATGTACAGATGGATATACGACTTCAGCAAGCTCTCGGTCCATCAGAATCAAAGGTCATGAGTCAAACCTCAGGCAGAATACGGTCTTCCAACTACCTCAAGACTCATAGACCCTAAGCACGTATTGGATGTCTTGCCTACACATAGGGCACGATGGTCCATCCTTGAGTTCAACTCTTTTTGCGCAGTTGCAGCAGCAGACGAGATGACCACAAGGAACAAAGGCTGCATTCCTTCTGTTCTTTAAGCATATGACACATAATTGCTCGTCTCCCATTTCACCAGGCGCCTTGTCGCCACTGCCAATTTGTACGGTATTATTCTTATTGTCACCCTGGTGAAACCTTTGTTGAGCGCCCATTCTCTCCTTGACAGAAGGTATTTCTGTTCAAAATATTGAAATGTCAGCAAAAGGTATGATGGGAACAGTTCTGGCAGTGAAAATTAGACTGTTAATTACCTGGCTCAGCTCGAATATATCTAAGCACGTCATTCAAAACAAAATAGCCTCCGCTTTCTTGTGGAGCCAGGAAAAATGACTGAGTAAATCTACGCTTCGCCGTATTAGGCGTAGTAAAAGATCCAGTCAACACAACAAACACACCATCCCCATGCGATAGCTGAGCATCCATATTCTCTAACTCTGCCGAACATCCCTTGAGTTCTGTAGATAAAAAGTATTCCTTGATACCCTGGATATTAACAACATAAAACAAATCAGTAAGAATCAATCAGATGACTAGGAATGTTGCATGGACATACACATACCTTAACTGATTATTACATGTTAGAGAGATAAAATGAGATGCAAGTGTTCTATATATACCTAAACAGATTACAATTAGACAAATAAAACGAGATAAGTATTGGAATAACTCCACTAACGTGCACATGACATATACTCAAGCCCTGAGTAGTACATGATTGTATATAGAATTATAGATGCTCCATAATAAGATTTCATAAATTAAGGCTATATTAGCATACACATCCTTTAGCTAATCGATGTTCACCAATCACATTTCATCACCAGGTATGGCCTAGAGGTTGGATCAATTGCGCAATACCAATACTACCACTCAATGAAACAGGAACATCGTGAATTACCATGCCAAAGCAGCCTAATAACCTCAATAAGCTAGCAAAAACATATAACCGATGGCAGAATGTCTGCCCTTATATGTCCTCAAGCTATTATAAGTAACCAATGGTTGAAGTGAAGACTACAACATGGATGGAAATCAAGCTCTAATAGTTTGAAATGAGTGAAAAAGCATGAACACCTAAAATGTTTAATATACAGTACATCTCATGGATAACGGTAAGATCCTACAGTACTGCTGCCATGCTGAAGAGAACTTACACGTGTAGTGGTTATAGATGTCATTCCACCATCAAGACCTGGTCGACCAAGAATACTTTCATCATGATAGAACTTATGGGAATCCTCTGGTGACGTAATAAGAATACTGTAATATTGTTGAGTAAAAACAGTTCCAACCTGTAAGCAAACGACAAATCCAATCATGTCCGACAGTACTTTTTTTATTTGTAGATTAATAATAGCTACAATGGAGAAAAATATTACCACATGTGGATCAAGATAACGACCCATGGAGTTCCTAGCTTGGGTAGCCATTGCTGCACAAGGATTAGTACTAGTTAGTATCTTTCGAGGTCAATTGATGAATATTGTGTGACTAGCTACCAGCATAAAAAAAGGTAGCAATTCAAAAGCCATAGTTTTCTTTGTTTGCGGGAAAAAGCAGTAACCGGTCAAGCAACTGACTTCTGTTACATCTACAAGGTCTTCAGTTTCCAAGAACACAAATAAACGGCAAACAATAACCCGGAACTCAGCAGCACGGTGGTCTATGTGCATCGATGAATTCATATCGGTTGGTGTTTCACAAATTATCAGCAGAAGCAGAATGTACACATCATATATCGCAGCAGACATTAGACAATCACAGTCGATACAGATATAGAACGTATCACTATCTATCATATTGATAAAATGTGGATACAAATATGATACTCTCTCCATCTCAAATTAATTGACTCAACTTTATCTAGGTACACATCACGTTTGTCTAGATACATGAGTACATTAATTTGGGACAATGGAATACTTAAAATCGTGTCTTTTTTTTTCAATATCTCCATATACAGAAAAATAACCATTTATTCCACCTCCTGTAATGGAAGAGCGATCATATAAAAACATTCATATCGAAAAACAACCCAGTACTTAGAAAAATCAGAATAGAAATAGTAATCTAGCTAAAGTTGAGATTCTGGCCACCGCCGGCTATGGCTTGGATTGAAATCAGAATAGAAATAGTAATAGCCGATCAATCCAGGCCATAGCCGGCCGATTCTGGCCACCGCCAGCCCCTCCCGTGCTCCACCGCTGGCACCTCCGGCACTCCACCGCATTTCCATCTACTCCACATGAAGCTCAGGGTTTCCATTAATGGTGCCAGGCCATGAGATGAGGCGAGACCCTCCTTCTCCGCCACTCCTCCTTCACAGCAAACTGCCATGACACCTCCGCTTCGTGTTCAATGTCTCGCTCTGCACCTCTGTTTCTGCCGCACCCGCTTCAAGCCGGATGGCAAGATGTGGTCAATTCAATGGATAGACCATCCAAACGGAAATTGGTATTTTGGCCTCAGTTGATTCCAACTACAAAATTATCTGTACAACCAGTCAACATAATTGGTATCACTGAACATTTTCTTTCCATCTTAGATTTGGTATTCTACTCCAATTCAATTCGAAGTTTCAATTCTATGCATCCAAACACAGCGTAAGCCTATTCCCCTACAAAATACTTATGTCCCACAAGGGCCAGAGCAATACCAACTGAAACGGTACCACCAAAATTCTGAAACCACACGAGTCATAAGCTCTCTATCTAGTGGCCGCAGCAAGTTTCGTACTTTCGTGTTAGTTTTAGAGCACTAGGTTGTCCTGATACTCCTGAGCCAGTAAACGGCCAACGTTACTTTAATAGCAACTGATAATCTAGACAAATAGATATCAGAAATTCACACAAAGAACACCATCGCGCGTGCAGCCATGCGAGCAATTTGTACAATATATGATGGTTTTGTCACAAAAAAAGTCCTTTTGAGCAGAACAAACACATAATCCATTACTAATTAATGCCACTCGGAAGCCTTTACGACTTGCCTGATAGGCTAATACGGTTAGCATGAGACCACTTTATTCAACGAATTAACCACACAGAACAAATGAATCTTCCCAAAGTTTTCATAGCATTGTTTCCCGCACTAAACCCTAAACCCATGTAAAACAACGAAACCTACAGAAGTCATGAATCATGAGCAAGCTTGCGGCCTTTTGGTTTCATGGAATCGGGAGCTGATTCATTAGCTGTAAAAAAAGTCACAAGCTAGAGAGGAAATGTACACAACACGAATTAAAAGGCAGTCCTAGTTGTAACCAGAGTAAGATGAATAAACCAAAGCCGGATACAGTGGAAATCGAAGTTCCTCCATCACAACAACCAGTACTAATTAAAATGCGCTTAAATACAAGGTGTTCCACTTGAAAGGCATCCTAATTGGGTTTCTATAGTGTCAAAAAAACGTCACTCAACCAAGTTTGCTTGAGTTGACATTTTCAGAATATATTTATGTAAGCAATAATTTCTATGAGCAGATAGAAACAAGTGTCAAAATAATATGGCTCGGTCAACTAAGCCTGCTTGAGTGTATATCAGTATATGTAAGCAACAGCTGCTTAAGGAACCTCAGCACACAGGTAATAACACCTTAATGCAGCAATCTGGAAGGAACAATATAACAACACATAAACGCATACTCCAAATTCTTTCCTTATTCCGCGTTCCATTAATTAGTTAGACTGATATAGACGGTGCTATCAAGACCTAATAAGCATAACGCCACCTTACCTAGAGAGGAAACAACATACACAATACGATCGGAATCCAACATCAGACCAGAACTATTCCCGTCTCAGCAGATCATCGTACCAGCCAGATAAATACAGACACGGAAAGCAAGGCATCAATATAATGAGGGCGGGTGCACCAACTTGGCGTGGCGACAGGGGGTGATGGCGTCGCTGACGGGGAGCTGGCCGACCTCGACGCAGTCTTCGAACCGAGACGTGCGGACGATGTACGGCGGCGGCGACCATAAACCCTAGGGACGGGATGGGAGGAGTCAGGAGAGGGACGAGGCGGCGAGGTACTCACCGGAGGGAAGACCACGCCGGATGGAAGGGCATCGTCGGTGGCGTTCCGAGGCCTGCATCTGCAACGACTCGCGTTCGTCCGCGCCGGCGTCCCGACGGCACGAGAGGGGAGGGGCGCGTGCACACGAACTTCGACGGTTTTGGGGAGATTTTTCCTGTGAGGGGCCAGGTTTGAGGGGCGATCCTCTACGGCAGCCTATACCGCGCTCATAGCGTGGGCTAATGCGCATCGCCCAAGCGCGATACCGGTTGGGCCGGCCCACTTGCAGCTTCGCTCGTCCTACTCCAATAAGCGTTCGCTCGCCAAATCCGAGGTCGGACGCGTTCTTCCGCGATCCCTATTCCCCGCTCAGAGCGGGAGCGATTCGCTCCCGCCTGAAGCGACGGGCGGGTGGGCCGGCCCATTATCGACTACCCTGTGTGGTTTTTTCCTTTGGTTTCTGGTTATTTTTTGGCTTTCCCATGTTTTTTCAGTTCTGGTTTTTTTCTTTTCGGTTTTTCTGGTTTTGCTAATTTCGAAATTTGTTCAGATTTGTTTTTTGTTCTGATTTAAAAAAGTTCAAATTCGAAATTTGTTCAAATTTGAAATTTGTTCTAATTTGAATTTTGTTTGATTTTAAAATTCTTTATTTTAAAATTGAACATTTTTTGAAATACAAACAAATTTTAAATTTGAACATTTTTAAGTTTTGAACATTTTAAGATCTGAACTATTTTAAAAATAAAAAAAATTGTATTTGAAAATTTTGAAGATTTAAACATTTTTTAAATCAGAACAATTTTTAGTTTGAACAAATTTTGAAGTTGAACATTTTCAAAATCTGAACATTTTTTCCAGATTTGAACAGTTCTTAAATTTGAATATTCGAAATCTGATTTAAAAAACACCCGAATTTTAATTTGTACATTTATTTTAAAATCAGATTTGTTTTCATAAAAAATCACCAGAAAACTAGAGCACAGCGATCAAATCCACAGATCAAGCTCGTACGATAGCGAAGTTAAATGGGCCCGGCCCAGGTTGTCTTTCCTTTAGCGATAGGAGTCTGTTACATCGCTCAAAGCGATCTATAGGAGCACCCGCATTCTTCTCGCTATCGTAGGTACCTTGTGGCTCTTATATTTTGGTGATAAAATTTTAAATTAGAACAAATTTGGATTCGAAAAAAATCCGATTTGAACTATTTTAGAATTTGAATTTTTTAAATGACAAATTTAAGAAATAAGCAATTTTCGAATTTTGAACAATTTTTGAATTTAAACAGTTTTTGAACTTGAACAAACTTTGAATTTTGAACAATTTCTGAATTTGAACAATTTTTGAATTTGGAAAGCAAACAGGAAAGGAACGCCGCGAAATAACTGAAAGAAACCGCAAAGAATAGCAAGAACCGAGAAAACCTTGAAGAAAACCAAAAATCCACTAGGAACCTTCTAGAATATTCCCAAAACCGTGAAAAAAAACAAACTGGGAGTTGCTGCAGCAATTAATGGGCCTCTACCCAATAGCGACCCGATGGAGGCGTGCACCAATCGCGCACGCATTGGGCGTGCAATAGGTTTCCCCTCGATAGTTGCCAAGCGCCGCACACCCTGGCACATTTATGGGAGCTCCTATTACCCGCTTTGAGCGGGAGCGAGTCTCCCTCCCGCCTGAAGCACCCGCTTATGGGCCTTCCTGCAGCGGCACAATAAAAGGTACTTCCTCTTTTTCGTTATCTTTTTTCTTTCTGTTTTTTTTTCATTTGTAAAGCATTTTAAATCTGAAGTTTTAGAAAACCGAACATTTTTCAAAGTTATTTTTTTAAAAAGTAAACATTTTTTAGAATGAACAAATTTCAAAGTAAACATTTTTTTAAACTGAACTTTTTCAAAATCTAAACAATTTTTAATTTTGAACAAATTTTAAATCTAAACAAATTTTAAATTTGAGAAAAGTTCAAAATTCAAATCTGAGCATATTTAAATAAAAACGAACTCTGAACAAATTTCGAATATGAACAAATTACATAGTCTGAACAAATTTCGAAATTTGAATTTTTTAAATCTAAACAAATTTTAAATCTGAATTTTTTTTGAAAAGTTCGAAATTGAAATTTTTTATAAATTGAAAAGGTTCGAAATAAACTGAATAGAAAACCGTTTTTTTTACATGAGAACATAAAACCGTTAAAAAACCTAAATTGAAAAGGAAAGGAAACAATGAAAAAATAGAACCTGAAGGGGACGAAGCAGTCTCGTTAGATGGGCCCGGCCCATAACTGGCTTCCCTAAGCGGCGTCCCAGATAACCTCCGCAATGAGCGGAGAATAGGTTTTGCCCACATTTATCCCTGGCGGTGCACACCTCCCGCGTAACCGCCTCTCTACTACTTCCACTACTCGTCCGCTCCTAATAAACATCAAGGGATCAAGGGTTAAGTAATAACGATCATTAATTTATTTTGTAAAAAAATAAAATCCTGAATTTTTGGAAAAAATCTTAAATCTTCCTGCTTTCGTATTTTTATTTAAAATTTTGATATATTATGAGTGTGGATTTTGTACACCCACACATGGGTGTGGGTGTACTCTGTACCGTTGATGGGTTTCTTAAGATTCGTGCTGCCGCTGGTTGACTCCCGTCGTAATTTTCACCTCGCATTTATCTGTCACATCCCTCTCCCTGTTTTTCTCTTCTCTTTCCTCCGTGCGACCCGGCGAACAACATGGGCTATATACTGTAGAGACAAGACCGTACTGTGGGTAGAGAACTAGAGATGCTGTTCTAGGTGATGCTCCATTTTTCTACTTTTCGCGTCAACTTCCTCCGTCGACCTCTGCTCCCGCAAGACATGGAAAGTCCGGGATGGGCTGCAACTCTGACAGCCGCGTCACCGCCGTCCAGGTCGAGCTCAAGGGCCTGACGGGGAGCTGGCGCCGGAGGTCCGCAACCTCACCGAGCTCAAGCACCTCGAGGTCTTCTCCAACAGGCTCATCGGCGAGCTCCCCGCTCGCCGGCCTCACCTCACTCCAGGTCACCCTCGTCAACAACAATAGCTTCACCTCCATCGCCGACGGCTTCTTCAAGAGGCTGACCGCGTCCACCGGCGTCAACCTCGACGAAAACCCGTGCGGCGCCCTGGACGGCGTGCTGTCGGAGGTGCCGATGCGGTGCCCCGTGGCCATCATGGATGCGCGGATGTGCTCAGCCTGGCGCATCACGATGTCACGCGGGAGGATGTCGCCGAGCGTCGTGCTGGCGTCCCCGCGGGTCGCGGCCGTGTGCCCGTGTCAAGGGCGCTGCTGAACGCGCTAGCGATGGACCGTTTGAGCGGTGCAGCGGAGACGGGAGCTTATCAACTAGCATGGCCTGGGCGACGAAGCGGAGCGGGAGGTGCCCGTTCTGCACTAGGTTCATGAAGAGGTTGACATGACAGCGACGTTGGCAGAGGCCGACCTGCCGGTGCCGGCTAGAGATCGTCGCGGCCAGCACCGTGCATAGGCGTGACACGGTCGTGCGGCCCAACTTGTTGTCCTTGCGGTGTTGTTGCGTCTGCGCGGAGGAAACGGCAGCAAGGCCATCGGTCACAAATAGCTCACACGCGACGTTTCTCACCGCTATTGTCTCTCATGCGCCATAGTTGACGGGAATAGCTGGCATACGACGTCTGTGAGCACCAAAATAGCTCCGACCCACCCATGTTGATGAAACGACCGTGTCACTTGTTTGGGCTGGTTAAGGAGTCATGAATTAGGGTTAGGGACTGTGGGACCCACTCCTTTAGGCTGGTTGAGTCAAACCATCCCCGACCGACCGAGCAGGAACCAACCGTGCCGAAGCGGAGCGCGCCATCTGAACGCCAGATCCCTCTCCGGCGGCGGCGGCGGAGCTTCCCCTCCTGGGCGTGGCGGTTCCGGCATCGGCGGTGAGTCAAATGGGGCGGGAGCACATTCTCATTACTCTCAAACTGTAGGCGCCCCCGAATCTGACCCAATTTTGCCCGACACGCGAGACATTTGAGGGGAGGGGCGGCGGCGGCGGCGGTGGTGGCGGCGGCAAGTCGGCGAGGCCAGCATCCCTGCATTGGATGGAGCCGGAAGATTCAAATTCGAGGTAATCCATCACTCTCGTGCTGATTTAGCTTTTGATTAGAGCTCGTTCGGTAGCATTTCGTCTCACTCCCGCGCGCCCAAAACAGGGGAGATGGCCGGCGCCCGCGTAGCTTCGCATTGTCAGTCGAGTTCTTTGTATCTACAGCGAAGCTAGCTGATGGTAGCTTGAGGAACATCGAGGATGGCAGATTAGTTAGTTGGGAGGTTGAATTAGAAGAGATGGATCCACAAGGATTATTTCTCCAACAAGAGCAAGCGGTGAGGAATGTTGTGGAGAAATTAGGCGAGAGTATTCCTTGGGGTCCGGCGCAATAAGTGGCATTGCTATGGTACAACGAGAGTAAGGGCGAGTATTCAAGAATTGAGGATGGCGGATCGCTTGTTGATGAAATTGATCGGCAAAAGGGGTGGGAACGCGAAAGTGCTACATTTCGGGCCGAGCTTGTTGATCTGAAAACAGATTCACTGGTTGGATATCTGCCATCAAAGTTTGCTCTCCAGATTGAGGAGGATGAGTGGGCTGCAAGTAGACAGATAATGCCCATTGTAACCGAGCCGACGATGTTAGCTGATGATGCACAAGAGGGCTGTGAAGTTGCTGCAAATGGGGCTGTTGTTGACTGGAATTCGAGTAGGAACTAGGCTGAACAAACTGATTTGGTCATAGCACCAATGGATGATGCGAGATGGCTAATCTGTTTGGAATTCCGGTAGATGAGAAAGACAAGAAGAACAAGAAGAACAAGAAGGGGAGGGATGCGGTGATAGTTATGAAGATGTGGATCAAGAGTTGATGAAGGAAGCTGCAGATGATGTTGATGATGCAAATGTTGAAGAGATGGTAAATGTATATGACAGAGATAACCCTATAATTGAAGTTGGAAAATATTTTCCAACCATGGCTGAGTTTCGGATGTGTTTCAAGACTTATGCAGTGAAGAAACAATTTGACACCAAGACCCCGTGGACAGATACAAAGAAATTTTATGCGAAGTGCAGAGGATTTGATGGGGGTGCTAGGCCTTGCAAGTGGTACATATCTGCCAGACGCCAACCGGATGGAAGTAGCATCAGGGTTAATCAAATCCCTCATGAACATACTTTATTACAAGCTCACAGAATGTATCAACCATGACATCACAGGCCTGGGTTGCACAAAAATTAAAAGGAAACATTATGAAATAAAAAGGAAGCATCAGGGTTAATCAAATCCCTCATGAACATACTTGTATTCTTCTATATTGTTCCTCCCAATTATAGACCCTTGTCCTACCGGTATGTTCTTTGCGGTAAAATTAAAAGGAAACATTATGAAATAAGTAAAGTAAATGTAAGTAACTAATTTTTTTGTGTTTTTGATATAGCAAACAAGACAGTAAATAAAGTAAAGCTAGCAACTAATTTTTTTGTGTTTTGATATAATGCAGCAAACAAAGTAGTAAATAAAATAAAGCAAGACAAAAACAAAGTAAAGAGATTGAGAAGTGGAGACTCCCCTTGCGGCGTGTCTTGATCTCCCCGGCAACGGCGCCGAGAAAAAGAGCTTGATGGCGTGTATTTCACACGTTCGTTGGGCAACCCCAAGAGGAAGGTATGATGCGCACGGCGAGCAAGTTTTCCCTCGAGAAAGAAACCAAGGTTTATCGAACCGGGAGGAGCCAAGAAGCACGTTGAAGGTTGATGGCGGCGGGATGTAGTGCGGCGCAACACCGAGAGATTCCGGCGCCAACGTGGAACCTGCACAACACAACCAAAGTACTTTGCCCCAACGAAACGGTGAGGTTGTCAATCTCACCGACTTCTCTGTAACAAAGGATTAACCGTATTGTGTGGAAGATGATTGTTTGCGAGAGAAAATAGTAAAACAAGTATTGCGAGCAGATTTGTATTTCAGTATTAAAGAATGGACCGGGGTCCACGAGTTCACTAGAGGTGTCTCTCCCATAAGATAAAAGCATGTTGGGTGAACAAATTACGGTCGGGCAATTGACAAATAGAGAGGGCATAACAATGCACATACATGACATGATAAGTATAGTGAGATTTAATTGGGCATTACGACAAAGTACATAGACCGCCATCCAAGCTGCATCTATGCCTAAAAGTCCACCTTCGGGTTATCATCCGAACCCCCTCCGGTATTAAGTTGCAAACAACGGACAATTGCATTAAGTATGGTGCGTAATGTAATCAACAACTACATCCTCGGACATAGCGCCAATGTTTTATCCCTAGTGGCAACGGCACAACACAACCTTAGGGGTTTACGTCACTCCCCGGTGTCAATGCGGGCATGAACCCACTATCGAGCATAAGTACTCCCTCTTGGAGTTAAAAGTAAAAACTTGGCCAGAGCCTCTACTAGAAACGGAGAGCATGCAAGATCATAAACAACACATGTATAATAACTTGATAATTAACATGACATAGTATTCTCTATCCATCGGATCCCGACAAACACAACATATAGAATTACGGATAGATGATCTTGATCATGTTAGGAAGCTCACAAGATCCGACAATGATAGCACAATGGGGAGAAGACAACCATCTAGCTACTGCTATGGACCCATAGTCCGGGGGTAGACTACTCACACATCACACCGGAGGCGACCATGGCGGCGTAGAGTCCTCCGGGAGATGATTCCCCTCTCCGGCGGGGTGCGGAGGCGATCTCCTGGATCCCCGAGATGGGATCGGCGGCGACAGCGTCTCGGTAAGGTTTTCCGTATCGTGGCTCTCGGTGCGGGGGTTTCGTCACGGAGGCTATTTGTAGGCGGAAGGGTAGGTCAAGAGGCGGCACGAGGGCCCCACACCACGGGGCCGCGCGGCCAAGGGGGGCGCGCCGCCCTAGGGTGTGGCCCCTCGTGGCCCCTCTTCGTCTCTCCTTCGGACTTCCGGAAGCTTCGTGGAAAAATAGGCCCCCGGGCTTTGATTTCGTCCAATTCCGAGAATATTTCCTTACTAGGATTTCGAAATCAAAAACAGCAGAAAACGACAATCGGCACTTCGGCATCTTGTTAATAGGTTAGTTCCGAGTAAATGCACGAATATGACATAAAGTGTGCATAAAACATGTAGATAACATCAATAATGTGGCATGGAACATAAGAAATTATCGATACGTCGGAGACGTATCGGCATCCCCAAGCTTAGTTCTGCTCGTCCCGAGCAGGTAAAACGATAACACGGATAATTTACGGAGTGACATGCCATCATAATCTTGATCATACTATTTGTAAAGCATATGTAGTGAATGCAGCGATCAAAACAATGTGTATGACATGAGTAAACAAGTGAATCATAAAGCAAAGACTTTTCATGAATAGCACTTCAAGACAAGCATCAATAAGTCTTGCATAAGAGTTAACTCATAAAGCAATAATTCAAAGTAAAGGTATTGAAGCAACACAAAAGAAGATTAAGTTTCAGCGGTTGCTTTCAACTTGTAACATGTATATCTCATGGATATTGTCAACATAGAGTAATATAAAAAGTACAATATGCAAGTATGTAGGAATCAATGCACAGTTCACACAAGTGTTCGCTTCTTGAGGTGGAGAGAAATAGGTGAACTGACTCAACATTGAAAGTAAAAGAATGGTCCTCATAGAGGAAAAGCATCGATTGCTATATTTGTGCTAGAGCTTTGATTTTGAAAACATGAAACAATTTTGTCAACGGTAGTAATAAAGCATATGCATCATGTAAATTATATCTTATAAGTTGCAAGCCTCATGCATAGTGTACCAATAGTGCCCGCACCTTGTCCTAATTAGCTTGGACTACCTGGATTATCACCGCAATACATATGCTTTAACCAAGTTTCACAAAGGGGTACCTCTATGCCGCTTTGTACAAAGGTCTAAGGAGAAAGCTCGCATTTGGATTTCTCGCTTTTGATTATTCTCAACTTAGACATCCATACCGGGACAACATAGACAACGGATAATGGACTCCTCTTTTAATGCTTTAAGCATTTGACAACAATTAATTCTTTTCTCATTAGAGACTTGAGGATATTTGTCCAAAACTGAAACTTCCACCATGAATCATGGCTTTAGTTAGCGGCCCAATGTTCTTCTCTCACAATATGCATGCTCAAACCATTCAACTCAGTGTAGATCGCCCTTACTTCGGACAAGACGAACATGCATAGCAACTCACATGAAATTCAACAATGAGTTGATGGCGTTCCCAGATGAACATGGTTATCGCACAACAA
Source organism: Lolium rigidum (assembly GCF_022539505.1). NCBI lineage: Eukaryota > Viridiplantae > Streptophyta > Magnoliopsida > Poales > Poaceae > Lolium > Lolium rigidum. The sequence goes on from NC_061508.1 coordinate 307,576,968, forward strand.
GCAACTTAATAAGAGATAAAGTGCATAATTACATATTCAATACCACAATAGTTTTTAAGCTATTTGTCCCATGAGCTATATATTGCAAAGGTGAATGATGGAATTTTAAAGGTAGCACTCAAGCAATTTACTTTGGAATGGCGGAAAAATACCATGTAGTATAGGTAGGTATGGTGGACACAAATGGCATAGTGGTTGGCTCAAGTATTTTGGATGCATGAGAAGTATTCCCTCTCGATACAAGGTTTAGGCTAGCAAGGCTTATTTGAAACAAACACAAGGATGAACCGGTGCAGCAAAACTCACATAAAAGACATATTGAAAACATTATAAGACTCTACACCGTCTTCCTTGTTGTTCAAAACTCAATACTAGAAATTATCTAGACTTTAGAGAGACCAATTATGCAAACCAAATTTTAGCATGCTCTATGTATTCTTCACTAATAGGTGCAAAGCATATGATGCAAGAGCTTAAACATGAGCACAACAATTGCCAAGTATCACATTACCCAAGACATTTATAGCAATTACTACATGTATCATTTTCCAATTCCAACCATATAACAATTTAACGAAGGAGAAACTTCGCCATGAATACTATGAGTAGAAACCAAGGACATACTTGTCCATATGCTACAGCGGAGCGTGTATCTCTCCCATAAAGTGAATGCTAGGATCCATTTTATTCAAACAAAACAAAAACAAAAACAAACCGACGCTCCAAGAAAAAGCACATAAGATGTGATGGAATAAAAATATAGTTTCGGGGAGGAACCTGATAATGTTGTCGATGAAGAAGGGGATGCCTTGGGCATCCCCAAGCTTAGACGCTTGAGTCTTCTTGAAATATGCAGGGGTGAACCACCGGGTGCATCCCCAAGCTTAGAGCTTTCACTCTCCTTGATCATGTTACATCATACTCCTCTCTTGATCCTTGAAAACTTCCTCCACACCAAACTCGAAACAACTCATTAGAGGGTTAGTGCACAATATAAATTGACATATTCAGAGGTGACACAATCATTCTTAACACTTCTGGACATTGCATAATGCTACTGGACATTAGTGGATCAAAGAAATTCATCCAACATAGCGAAAGAGGCAATGCGAAATAAAAGGCAGAATCTGTCAAAACAGAACAGTTCGTATTGACGAATTTTAAAATGGCACCATACTTGCTCAAATGAAAATGCTCAAATTGAATGAAAGTTGCGTACATATCTGAGGATCACTCACGTAAATTGGCATAATTTTCTGAGTTACCTACAGAGAATTAGACCCAGATTCGTGACAGCAAAGAAATCTGGAACTACGCAGATAATCCAAATCTAGTACTTACTTTTCTATCAACGGCTTAACTTGGCACAACAAAACTCAAAACTAAGATAAGGAGAGGTTGCTACAGTAGTAAACAACTTCCAAGACACAAAATAAAAACAAAGTACTGTAGGTAAAAACATGGGTTGTCTCCCATAAGCGCTTTTCTTTAACGCCTTTCAGCTAGGCGCAGAAAGTGTGTATCAAGTATTATCGAAGGGTGGTGCGTCATCCTTATCATTCAAGGAGGAGGATTCTTCAATAGAATTTACCTTCGTACCTTGTGGAGCTCTTTCCGCGTGCCATTCAGAGTAGTTGATCATCATATTATCAAGAAGCCTTGTTGCTTCACCAAGAGTGATGGACATAAAGGTACCTCCAGCAGTCTGAATCCAATAAATTCCGTGAAGAAAAATTTAGTCCTGCATAGAAGGTTTGGATGATCATCCAAGTAGTCAGTCCATGGGTTGGGCAATTTTTAACCGAGAGATTTCATTCGTTCCCAAGCTTGAGCAACATGTTCGAGTATCTAATTGTTTGAAATTCATTATGCTACTCCTCAAAGATATAATTTTAGCAGGGGGATAATATCTACCAATAAAAGCATCCTTGCATTTAGTCCAGGAATCAATACTATTCTTAGGCAGAGATAGCAACCAATCTTAAGCTCTTCCTCTTAATGAGAAAGGGAACAATTTTAGTTTAATAATATCACCATCTACATCTTTATATTTTTGCATTTCACATAGTTCAACAAAATTATTAAGATGGGCAGCGACATCATCGGAACTAATTCCGAGAAAATTGATCTTTCATAACAAGATTCGATAAAGCGAGGTTTAATTTCAAAGAATTCTGCTGTAGTAGCAGGTGGAACAATAGGTGTGCATAAGAAATCATTATTATTTGTGCTAGTGAAGTCACACAACTTAGTATTTTCAGGGTTGGCCATTTTAGCAATGGTAAATAAAGCAAACTAGATAAAGTAAATGCAAGTAAACTAATTTTTTTGTGTTTTCGATATAGCAAACAAGATAGCAAATAAAGTAAAACTAGCAACTAATTTTTTTGTATTTTGATTTAGTGCAGCAAACAAAGTAGTAAATAAAACTAAGCAAGACAAAAACAAAGTAAAGAGATTGAGAAGTGGAGACTCCCCTTGCGGCGTGTCTTGATCTCCCGAGCAACGGCGCCGGAAAAAGAGCTTGATGGCGTGTATTTCACACGTTCGTTGGGCAACCCCAAGAGGAAGGTATGATGCGCACAGCAGCAAGTTTTCCCTCGAGAAAGAAACCAAGGTTTATCGAACCGGGAGGAGCCAAGAAGCACGTTGAAGGTTGATGGCGGCGGGATGTAGTGCGGCGCAACACCGGAGATTCCGGCGCCAACGTGGAACCCGCACAACACAACCAAAGTACTTTGCCCCAACGAAACAGGTGAGGTTGTCAATCTCACCGGCTTGCTGTAACAAAGGATTAACCGTATTGTGTGGAAGATGATTGTTTGCGAGAGAAAATAGTAAAACAAGTATTGCGAGCAGATTTGTATTTCGGTATTAAAGAATGGACCGGGGTCCACAGATTCACTAGAGGTGTCTCTCCCATAAGATAAAAGCATGTTGGGTGAACAAATTACGGTCGGGCAATTGACAAATAGAGAGGGCATAACAATGCACATACATGACATGATAAGTATAGTGAGATTTAATTGGGCATTACGACAAAGTACATAGACCGCCATCCAACTGCATCTATGCCTAAAAGTCCACCTTCGAGTTATCATCCGAACCCCTCCGGTATTAAGTTGCAAACAACGAGACAATTGCATTAAGTATGGTGCGTAATGTAATCAACAACTACATCCTCGGACATAGCGCCAATGTTTTATCCCTAGTGGCAACAGACACAACACAACCTTAGGGGTTTCGTCACTCCCCAGGTGTCAATGCGGGCATGAACCCACTATCGAGCATAAGTACTCCCTCTTGGAGTTAAAAGTAAAAACTTGGCCGAGCCTCTACTAGAAACGGAGAGCATGCAAGATCATAAACAACACATGTATAATAACTTGATAATTAACATGACATAGTATTCTCTATCCATCGGATCCCGACAAACACAACATATAGAATTACGAGATAGATGATCTTGATCATGTTAGGAAGCTCACAAGATCCGACAATGATAGCACAATGGGGAGAAGACAACCATCTAGCTACTGCTATGGACCCATAGTCCGGGGGTAGACTACTCACACATCACACCGGAGGCGACCATGGCGGCGTAGAGTCCTCCGGGGAGATGATTCCCCTCTCCGGCGGGGTGCCGGAGGCGATCTCTGGATCCCCGAGATGGGATCGGCGGCGACGGCGTCTCGGTAAGTTTTTCCGTATCGTGGCTCTCGGTGCGGGGGTTTCGTCACGGAGGCTATTTGTAGGCGGAAGGGTAGGTCAAGAGGCGGCACGAGGGCCCCACACCACGGGGCCGCGCGGCCAAGGGGGCGCGCCGCCCTAGGGTGTGGCCCCTCGTGGCCCTTCTTCGTCTCTCCTTCGGACTTCGGAAGCTTCGTGGAAAAATAGGCCCCTGGGCTTTGATTTCGTCCAATTCCGAGAATATTTCCTTACTAGGATTTCGAAACCAAAAACAGCAGAAAACGACAAGCGGCACTTCGGCATCTTGTTAATAGGTTAGTTCCAGAAAATGCACGAATATGACATAAAGTGTGCATAAAACATGTAGATAACATCAATAATGTGGCATGGAACATAAGAAATTATCGATACGTCGGAGACGTATCAGCCATCACTTGCCTGTGCATGACATGGTTGACCAAATCAGGATCATGATCATGAGGCTGTGGGAATTGAGAAGAAGATTAGCTGATGCTCTGCAAGGGGATAAGCTTCCAGCTGTGGTGCGACGAGGTGGTTAACGAAGCGGAAATCTTACACATTTGGTAGTTGACTCCTCTTCATTGTGGGGTGGTGAAGTGAGAGATACCAAGCTTAGTAAGAGGCATGTGGTTAATACAAGTACGAAAAATTTTGAGGATTGCACTTGCACTTGCACGGAGTGGCAACACGCTCGGAAAACCATGTGGCCATGCCATAATCTTCTTGGCTTCCAAACCAAAATTAAACATGCACCCTTATCTGCATGAATATTACTCAGTAGCAAGATTTAAGGCTGCCTATGCAACTCCAATACCAGCACTTACAGATCAATCTCAGTGGCCTGAAGTGGATTTTGAGTTTTCTATGTGTCCCCCTCTTGCCAAAAGAAAGCCTGGCAGACCTAGAGTGAGCAGATACAAGGCTTGGTTTGAGAAAGGTAGGAGTAGTAAGAAGGGGAAAAAGAAAGATGTAGAACCAAAACGATCTCAGAAAGGCAACAAAAATAGATGCAAGTTGTGTCAGGAACTTGGTCACCGAGCTGGATCTCCCAAATGCCGTTACACTTGATACGTCTCCGACGTATCGAGAATTTCTTATGTTCCATGCCATATTATTGATGATACCTACATGTTTTATGCACACTTTATGTCATATTCGTGCATTTTCTGGAACTAACCTATTAACAAGATGCCGAAGAGCCGAGTTGTTGTTTTCTGCTGTTTTTGGTTTCAGAAATCCTAGTAACGAAATATTCTCGGAATTGGACGAAATCAACGCCCAGGGTCCTATTTTGCCACGAAGCTTCCGGAAGACCGAAGAGGAGTCGAAGTGGGGCCACGAGGGGCCGCCACCATAGGGCGGCGCGGCCCAGGCCCTGGCCGCGCCGACCTATGGTGTGGGGCCCTCGTGTGGCCCCCCACGTTACCCTTCCGCCTACTTAAAGCCTCCGTCGCGAAAACCCCAAAAAGAAGAACCACGATACGGAAAACCTTCCAGAGACGCCGCCGCCGCCAATCCCATCTCGGGGGATTCTGGAGATCTCCTCCGGCACCCTGCCGGAGAGGGATTCATCTCCCGGAGGACTCTTCACCGCCATGGTCGCCTCCGGAGTGATGAGTGAGTAGTTCACCCCTGGACTATGGGTCCATAGCAGTAGCTAGATGGTTGTCTTCTCCTCATTGTGCTTCATTGTTGGATCTTGTGAGCTGCCTAACATGATCAAGATCATCTATCTGTAATTAATGCTATATGTTGTGTTTGTCGGGATCCGATGGATAGAGAATACCATGTTATGTTAATTATCAAGTTATTACCTATGTGTTGTTTATGATCTTGCATGCTCTCCGTTATTAGTAGAGGCTTTGGCCAAGTTGATGTTAGTAACTCCAAGAGGGAGTATTTATGCTCGATAGTGGTTTCATGTCTCCGTGAATGCGGGGAGTGACGAAACCCCTAAGGTTATGGATGTGCTTGTTGCCACTAGGGATAAAACATTGATGCTATGTCCGAGGATGTAGTTATTGATTACATTACGCGAAATACTTAATGCAATTGTCCGTTGTTTTACAACTTAATGCTCGGAGGGGGTTCGGATGATAATCCGAAGGTGGACTTTTTAGGCATAGATGCGGTTGGATGGCGGTCTATGTACTTTGTCGTAATGCCCAATTAAATCTCACTCGTACTTATCATGACATGTATGTGCATTGTTATGCCCTCTCTATTTGTCAATTGCCCGACTGTAATTTGTTCACCCAACATGCTTTTATCTTATGGGAGAGACACCTCTAGTGAACTGTGAACCCCGGTCCATTCTTTTATACTCGAAATACAAATCTGCTTGCAATACTTGTTTTACTTGTTTTCTCTCGCAAACAATCATCTTCCACACAATACGGTTAATCCTTTGTTACAGCAAGCCGGTGAGATTGACAACCTCACTGTTTCGTTGGGGCAAAGTACTTTGGTTGTGTTGTGAAGGTTCCACGTTGGCGCCGGAATCTCTGGTGTTGCGCCGCACTACATCCCGCCGCCATCAACCTTCAACGTGCTTCTTGACTCCTCTCTGGTTCGATTAAACCTTGGTTTCTTACTGAGGGAAACTTGCCGCTGTGCGCATCACACCTTCCTCTTGGGGTTCCCAACGGACGTGTCAATTACACGCATCAAGCAAATTTACGGCGCCGTTGCGGGAGATCAAGACACGCTGCAAGGGGAGTCTCCACTTCCCAATATCTTTACTTTGTTTTTGTCTTGCTTTATTTTATTTACTATTTTGTTTGCTGCATTATATCAAAACACAAAAAAATTAGTTGCTAGCTTTACTTTATTTACTGTCTTGTTTGCTATATCAAAAACACAAAAAAATTAGTTACTTGCATTTACTTTATCTAGTTTGTTTTATTTACTACTGTTAAAATGAGTAATCCTGAAGTTGAAGTTCGTTCGTTTAAGCAACAAGGGGGAGAATGTTTAAAAGATGCTTGGTATAGAATTAGTGATGCCCATAATAGGTGCACTAAGAAACACTCCACCACTATCCTACTCAGGAATTTTTATGTTGTTATCTCTAGCTGGAATAGATATGTTCTTGATTGTCTCGCGGGAGATAACATCCTAGGTGCTCCCGCTTTAGAAGCTAGTTGCATTATTGAGAGTTTATTTGGAACACCACCTGTTAATGAAATTAAAATTGAAACCTCCCTTGAGGATGTTATGAAAAAATTGGAAACCATAGAGAAAAATTTTCCGAGTATTGAAACTAAGTTGGAGATGTTACTTAATAAAACTGACAAACTTGATAAATCCTTAGGAGGAATTGATGAAAGAATTAATGTCCTAGGAACTTGTGTTGACCATGATAATCAAATTAATAGGATTGGCGAACTTGAAAAAGCTATGGGAACCTTGGGTTCAACCTTTTCATCTTTACGGTTTAGAGAGAAAGCTTATGTGGGAAAGGAGCAAAAGTTTATGTATGTCTCTAAAGTGCCTAAACCAAAGAAATATTATTATAGGCCTAAAATTGACAAAGCCCTTAGTACCACTACAAATGGGGGAGCTTATGATATCAATGCTCCATCTCTCGATAATACTTGATATACACTTTCTGCGCCTAGGCGAAAGGCGTTAAAGAAAAGCGCTTATGGGAGACAACCCATGTTTTTACTACGGTATTTTTGTTTTATATTTGAGTCTTGGAAGTTTTTTACTACTGTAGCAACCTCTCCTTATCTTAGTTTTATGTTTTGTTGTGCCAAGTAAAGTCTTTGATAGTAAAGTAAATACTAGATTTGGATTACTGCGCAGAAACAGATTTCTTTGCTTTGTCACGAATCTGGGTCTAATTCTCTGTAGGTAACTCAGAAAATTAATCCAATTTACGTGAGTGATCCACGAGATATGTACGCAACTTTCATTCAATTTGGGCATTTTCATTTGAGCAAGTCTGGTGCCCTAATAAAATCCATCTTTACGGACTCGTTCTGTTTTGACAGATTCTGCCTTTTATTTCGCATTGCCTCTTTTGCTATGTTGGATGAATTTCTTTGATCCATTAATGTCCGAGTAGCTTTATGCAATGTCCAGAAGTGTTAAAAATGATTGTGTCACCTCTGAACATGTTAATTTTTATTGTGCACTAACCCTCTAATGAGTTGTTTCGAGTTTGGTGTGGAGGAAGTTTTCAAGGATCAAGAGAGGAGTATGATACAATACGATCAAGGAGAGTGAAAGCTCTAAGCTTGGGGATGCCCCGGTGGTTCACCCCTGCATATTCTAAGAAGACTCAAGCGTCTAAGCTTGGGGATGCCCAAGGCATCCCCTTCTTCATCGACAACATTATCGGGTTCCTCCCCGAAACTATATTTTTATTCCGTCACATCTTATGCGCTTTGCTTGGAGCGTCGGTTTGTTTTTGTTTTGTTTGAATAAAATGGATCCTAGCATTCACTTTGTGGGAGAGAGACACGCTCCACTGTAGCATATGGACAAGTATGTCCTTAGGCTCTATTCATAGTATTCATGGCGAAGTTTCTTCTTCGTTAAATTGTTATATGGTTGGAATTGGAAAATACTACATGTAGTAACTCTAAAATGTCTTGGATAATTTGATACTTGGCAATTGTTGTGCTCATGTTTAAGCTCCTGCATCATATACTTTGCACCCATTAATGAAGAAACACTTATAGCTTGCTAATTTGGTTTGCATATTTGGTTTCTCTAGAGTCTAGATAATATCTAGTATTGAGTTTTGAACAACAAGGAAGACGGTGTAGAGTCTTATAATGTTTACAATATGTCTTTTATGTGAGTTTTGCTGCACCGTTCATCCTTGTGTTTGTTTCAAATAACCTTGCTAGCCTAAACCTTGTATCGAGAGGGAATACTTCTCATGCATCCAAAATCCTTGAGCCAACCACTATGCCATTTGAGTCCACCATACCTACCTACTACATGGTATTTGTCCGCCATTCCAAAGTAAATTGCTTGAGTGCTACCTTTAAAATTCCATCATTCGCCTTTGCAATATATAGCTCATGGGACAAATAGCTTAAAAACTATTGTGGTATTGAATATGTACTTATGCACTTTATCTCTTATTAAGTTGCTTGTTGTGCGATAACCATGCTTACGGGGACGCCATCAACTACTCTTTGTTGAATATCATGTGAGTTGCTATGCATGTCCGTCTTGTACGAAGTAAGAGAGATCTACCACCTTAATGGTTGGAGCATGCATATTGTTAGAGAAGAACATTGGGCCGCTAACTAAAGCCATGATTCATGGTGGAAGTTTCAGTTTTGGACATATATCCTCAATCTCATAAGAGAATAATAATTGTTGCCATATGCTTATGCATTAAAGAGGAATCCATTATCTGTTGTCCATGTTGTCCCGGTATGGATGTCTAAGTTGAGAATGATCAAAAGCGAGAAATCCAAAATGCGAGCTTTCTCCTTAGACCTTTGTACAGGCGGCATGGAGGTACCCCATTGTGACACTTGGTTAAAACATGTGTATTGCGATGATCCGGTAGTCCAAGCTAATTAGGACAAGGTGCGGGCACTATTAGTATACTATGCATGAGGTTTGCAACTTGTAAGATATAATTTTCATAACTCATATGCTTTATTACTACCGTTGACAAAATTGTTTCATGTTTTCAAAATAAAAGCTCTAGCACAAATATAGCAATCGATGCTTTCCTCTTTGAAGGACCATTCTTTTTTACTTTTATGTTGAGTCAGTTCACCTATCTCTCTCCACCTCAAGAAGCAAACACTTGTGTGAGCTGTGCATTGATTCCTACATACTTGCATATTACACTTGTTATATTACTCTATGTTGACAATTATCCATGAGATATACATGTTATAAGTTGAAAGCAACCGCTGAAACTTAATCTTCCTTTGTGTTGCTTCAATACCTTTACTTTGATTTATTGCTTTATGAGTTAACTCTTATGCAAGACTTATTGATGCTTGTCTTGAAGTACTATTCATGAAAAGTCTTTGCTTTATGATTCACTTGTTTACTCATGTCATTACCATTGTTTTGATCGCTGCATTCATTACATATGTTTAAAAATAGTATGATCAAGGTTATGATGGCATGTCACTTCAGAAATTATCTTTGTTATCGTTTTACCTGCTCGGGATGAGCAGAACTAAGCTTGGGGATGCTGATACGTCTCCGACGTATCGATAATTTCTTATGTTCCATGCCATATTATTGATGATACCTACATGTTTTATGCACACTTTATGTCATATTCGTGCATTTTCAGGAACTAACCTATTAACAAGATGCCGAAGAGCCAGTTGTTGTTTTCTGCTGTTTTTGGTTTCGAAATCCTAGTAACGAAATATTCTCGGAATTGGACGAAATCAACGCCCGGGGTCCTATTTTGCCACGAAGCTTCCGGAAGACCGAAGAGGAGTCGAAGTGGGGCCACGAGGGGCCGCCACCATAGGGCGGCGCGGCCCGGGCCCCGGCCGCGCCGACCTATGGTGTGGGGCCCTCGTGTGGCCCCCACGTTACCCTTCCGCCTACTTAAAGCCTCCGTCGCGAAAACCCCAAAAAGAAGAACCACGATACGGAAAACCTTCCGGAGACGCCGCCGCCGCCAATCCCATCTCGGGGGATTCCGGAGATCTCCTCGGCACCCTGCCGGAGAGGGGATTCATCTCCCGGAGGACTCTTCACCGCCATGGTCGCCTCCGGAGTGATGAGTGAGTAGTTCACCCCTGGACTATGGGTCCATAGCAGTAGCTAGATGGTTGTCTTCTCCTCATTGTGCTTCATTGTTGGATCTTGTGAGCTGCCTAACATGATCAAGATCATCTATCCGTAATGCTATATGTTGTGTTTGTCGGGATCCGATGGATAGAGAATACCATGTTATGTTAATTATCAAGTTATTACCTATGTGTTGTTTATGATCTTGCATGCTCTCCGTTATTAGTAGAGGCTTTGGCCAAGTTGATGCTAGTAACTCCAAGAGGGAGTATTTATGCTCGATAGTGGGTTCATGTCTCCGTGAATCTGGGGGAGTGACAGAAACCCCTAAGGTTATGGATGTGCTGTTGCCACTAGGGATAAAACATTGATGCTATGTCCAAGGATGTAGTTGTTGATTACATTACGCGCAATACTTAATGCAATTGTCCGTTGTTTTACAACTTAATGTCGGAGGGGTTCGGATGATAACTCTGAAGGTGGACTTTTTAGGCATAGATGCGGTTGGATGGCGGTCTATGTACTTTGTCGTAATGCCCAATTAAATCTCACTGTACTTATCATGACATGTATGTGCATTGTTATGCTCTCTCTATTTGTCAATTGCCCGACTGTAATTTGTTCACCCAACATGCTTTTATCTTATGGGAGAGACACCTCTAGTGAACTGTGGACCCCGGTCCATTCTTTTATACTGAAAATACAAATCTGCTGCAATACTTGTTTTACTATTTTCTCTGCAAACAATCATCTTCCACACAATACGGTTAATCCTTTGTTACGAGCAAGCCGGTGAGATTGACAACCTCCACTGTTTCGTTGGGGCAAAGTACTTTGGTTGTGTTGTGCAGGTTCCACGTTGGCGCCGGAATCTCCGGTGTTGCGCCGCACTACATCCCGCCGCCATCAACCTTCAACGTGCTTCTTGACTCCTACTGGTTCGATTAAACCTTGGTTTCTTACTGAGGGAAACTTGCCGCTGTGCGCATCACACCTTCCTCTTGGGGTTCCCAACGGACGTGTCAATTACACGCATCAACACTCCAGAAAAGACAAAGTAAGTGAGTTTAAATTGTTGCTGATATGTTACTCTGTTTTATATTGTTATACTGATATGTTACTCTATTTTTATACTGATTTGTTCCTCTGTTTTGTTACTCTAATTTTATATTGTTTTCAGAAGAAAGCGTGGAAGTGAGCTCTCTGTTGTTGAACTCCTTGTTCTTGGAAAGTGTTGGCCAACAAAAAAGGCAAGACTAAATGGGCGTACAAAGAGAAGTCACCAGGATCTGGATGTTCTGATGCGATCTGATTCTGTTTTGCTTGATGTGATGCGATCTGCTTCTGTTGTGCCTGATGTTGTGCCATCTGATTCAATTTTGCTTGATCAAGTGCCATCTGATTCGGTTCAGCTTGATCAAGTGCCATCTGATTCGGTTCAGCTTGATCAAGTGCCATCTGATTCAGTTCAGGTTGATGTACTGGCATCTGATTCTGTGGGGCTTGATGTACTGCCATCTGACTCAGTTTTGGATGATGGGGTTCAGCTTGATCAAGTGCCACCTGAAGCTGTTGTGGAAGATGTCATGCAAAGTGAACTGAAACTGTCAACTGTTGAGGCATCAAATGAAGGAGAACAAGAACCTGCGTGTGTTGACGATGTGCACAAGATATTGCAAGCTGTAGGACATGATGTGTGGCGGCCAAGTCCATCTGATGCGAAGAAAACCAAGAGCATGAGGGTTTTGTGTGGCGTGCCTAGCACCATCTAGTGGTAAGAAGAAGAAAAGGTCAAGTGCTAGGAAAACCAAGAGCATGAGTGTTTTGTGAGTGAATGCTATTTGTATACTTTGAACCGTGACATGTATGCCACTTACTTGTATCTGCCACTTATTTGTATCTGCCACTTTTAAATTTGAACCGAATTTGAATAATTTGAATAATTTGAAATATTTGAACCGTGACATTTATGCCACTTATTTGTATCTGCTTTTGGCTTAACCGTGACATGTATGCCACTTAGTAGATGTTATGCTCGTTTGCTAGGGTTACAACTCCAACAAGCGATGTGTTCTCCAAAATGAGCTTAAAAAGAGCCCCAAAGGTAGCCCAAACAGCCCCATTTCTAATTTTACCATTTTTCGACCTTCTCCAATTGGCCTCAAACTCTAGGGTTAGCATCTATATGACATAAGAAGACAATGTGCACAGGTTTTCCATTTTTTTGATTTTTTTTGAATTTTTTATGCTCATTTGAGAATTAGTCAACCCTAGCTTTGACCATGAAAAACAAGAGTTTGGCACATTGAAATGAAAAACTAAGCTTGTATCCATCTTAGTCACTCCAAAAGGAAGCCCTGGTCATGTTTTGGGAAGTTTTCATGATCCAACCCAACATCACCTTTCAAACCCTCGTGACTTCGTACGGCAGGGTTCACTATATGGCACCCAACACATGGATTCTCAGTTGGCTAGTATGTAGACCATATATATCAACATGAATGCTTGCTATATGACATAAGAAGACAATGTGCACAGGTTTTCCATTTTTTTGATTTTTTTTGAATTTTTTATGCTCATTTGAGAATTAGTCAACCCTAGCTTTGACCATGAAAAACAAGAGTTTGGCACATTGAAATGAAAAACTAAGCTTGGATCCATCTTAGTCACTCCAAAAGGAAGCCCTGGTCATGTTTTGGGAAGTTTTCATGATCCAACCCAACATCACCTTTCAAACCCTCGTGACTTCGTACGACGAGGTTCACTATATGGCACCCAACACATGGATTCTCAGTTGGCTAGTATGTAGACCATATATATCAACATGAATGCTTGCTATATGACATAAGAAGACAATGTGCACAGGTTTTCCATTTTTTTGATTTTTTTTCGAATTTTTTATGCTCATTTGAAAATTAGTCAACCCTAGCTTTGACCATGAAAAACAAGAGTTTGGCACATTGAAATGAAAAACAAGAGTTTGGCACATTGAAATGAAAAACTAAGCTTGGATCCATCTTGGTCACTCCAAAAGGAAGCCCTGGTCATGTTTTGGGAAGTTTTCATGATCCAACCCAACATCACCTTTCAAACCCTCGTGACTTCGTACGGCAGGGTTCACTATATGGCACCCAACACATGGATTCTCAGTTGGCTAGTATGTAGACCATATATATCAACATGAATGCTTGCCATATGACATAAGAAGACAATGTGCACAGGTTTTCCATTTTTTTTTTGATTTTTTTTGAATTTTTTATGCTCATTTGAAAATTACGTCTCACCGAAGGTTTGATCACCTTACGAGCAAAAACGGCAAAGTGAAAAGAAATTCCAAACCCAGATCCTTGTTCCTCAGTAAAAGGTGAAGCTATTGAAATTTAAATTTTTTGAAAAAGCTTTTGCAACCCTTCAAACGGTCGAATAAACCCAAAACCACTCAAAAACCTTCAAAACCGTGGGCGGTCCGTGGGAGCCTTCGTTCGCAACGTGGACCGTCCATCCACTGATCCTCGACCGTGCGATCTTGTCTTCTAGAAGGTTGCTCACACTGATCCGTGGATAGCCCGTTCTGCAATCTGATTGGTTAGATTTGTAAGGAGCCGGGTTGGAAAGTGGTGCACTCTATAAACCGTTAGACGCATGCAAACTCTCTTTTTTTATCCTTCGTGGGCCCCGCTCCCATGCATGCACGCGCGCAGCAGCCACATGCATTCAGATGTCGCAGCGAGGCTATTTTTTCAGAGATGCCCTGCGCCTCGTTTTTTCAGAGAGATGCCCTGCGTCCCCGCTAACCTTTTTTCAGAGAGATGCGCGATTCCATGCGTCGCATCGATTCGAAGAGATGCCTCGCGTCGCAACGTTACAGAGAGGCGCCCGATTCAGAGAGATGGCATCACGGGAGGGAAAAGACGAGCACGAACGACGTGAATACACGGCCGACGAAGCGGCACACGCGTGAGTGACACGTACTATGAGGGCTATTAATTCACCATTGTTTTGATGACTCGACGAATCCCCTATAAAACAGCACCCAAATCAACTCTATCTCTCACACCGCATCCCATTGCCTTCTTGCCTCTTGCCCTTCTTCTCCAAAACACATCTCAGCCGCCGTAGCCCCTCTCCGCCGTAGCCCACCATGCAGTTCAACGGCCCGACGTTCCGCCGTCCCGCTATCATCGACGAGCAGCAGTACCCACCGGGCAGGCTCGTGGAGAACACCTTGAGGTGCTGGGCCATTTCTAGGTGGAGGCCTGCGCACGAGTTCGCCAGATTCTTCCTCAGGGCATGCTTCGCGCACCTCCCAGAGGGCACGCCGCCGATGTTCCACATCACGCAGGTCCGCCCGGGAGGCAGCGGACTCCAGGTCACCTTCACCAACCCCTTCGACGCCTACCATCTGTTCGGCCAAGCATTTTGGTGCGGCTGCGAGTTCATCGCCTTCACCATGTGCAACATCTTCACCCAGTGGGACTACATCTTCCCGACCGCCAGGCACATGCACAGCCTCCCCTACATCCATCCCGACGAGGAGTGAAGGGCCCGGAGTGAAGGGCAGCGCGACGACGAGGAGCGAGGGCGACGAGGAGTCCACGAGGAAGATTCGTACAAGTTGTTTCATGGAGTCAGATCGAGTCTGTCGTTTTACTGTTTTACTACCTATATTATTTTCAGTAGTGTCATCGTGTCAGTAGTGTCTTCGTGTCATCGAGTCAGTAGTGTCATCGTGTCATCGATCGAGTCAGTCGTGTCATCATCGAGTCATGTATCCTTTTATGAAATATTTGCTATATTTTCCTATATTTTATTTTCTATATGATCTACTCTTCCATACACAAACTTGTCTTATTTTGTGTGCACCAAACTTGAATGATCTCCCAAATACCAACAAGAAATATTTTCCATACACAAACTTGAAAGAAATGTGCTAAAATATATAAGAAATGTGCTAATGTGAAACTTCAATAAAATTTGTTCGTTTTTAGAAGAAAATTATTCAAAATGTGCTAATATATTTAAGAAATGCCCCCACTCACACCATTTGCCCCCTCTCAAAATTTTGTCTGGCTCCGCCATTGTTGAAAGATGCCTTTTGTTTAACTTGACACGTACACACATATGTCTACATGATCCATCACAACACCACAATAATATTACAGCCAAAACGGACACAATATGATTGAAACGAAAACAAAAAGAAAACAATTATTCACTAAGCCAAAATGACAAAAAAAAAATATATCGGGTAGTACTCACGGCTTGGCCCAATAACGGGCCCAACATAGAGCCCATGAACTACTCATGAAATTGTCACTTTTTCTATTTCGGAATGTGCTAACTGAATTTGGATTGGGCAGACTTGAAACATTCATAGCTAATTTTATTCGAATTCATTTTACAAACAACATCCTACAAACAGCAGCAACGCAATCCACAACTCCTAAATTCAAATTGCTAATCCGAACGGAATAGAAACAACAAATAAATGGCAATGATACACATATAGAATGCTCCTACCATCATGTTTGACTGCTTCTTCAAGTGCACAATTTCGCTCAATTGTTTGTTCAATTTCTGCAACTCTCCGTTCAGCGCTCCATTCACCGCAAAATCCTCCCGAACGGCTCTGTTTGAGATCACCTCCTCCACAACAGATGCGGGAGCCTGGATTGGGGGGGGGGGGGGCAGCACTTCAACTTTAAGTCCTCGAGTTCGAATGTACTTATCCATCCACTCGAAATGGCCGCATTCTTCCAATTCCTGAAAAGAAGATCGGAAACCCTAATTCCCAAATTCCCAAATTGAGTCAAATCAGGACGAAACCCTACCTTTCCATCCTGGGCCAGGTATGGCTTGCTTTCGCATTTGACGAACTCGCGACCGACGTTGCCCCTCTCCGAGCGCACACAGGTCAACCGCTTCAGTAGGTCGACGCGAGGGCAGTCGGGGCATCTACTCATTGCGATTTCTCCGTAACGGGGCCATGACCTCTGTGAGCCAGATGCGGAGCTCGACATCCCTCGCCGCCGCCGCCACGGACCATTGCTGGGAGGAGCGGGAGGAAGAACAGGGGAACGGAGGAGCTGGGAGCTGGAGGAAGAACGGCGAAGAAACAGGGGAACGGAGGAACAGGGGATATGTGATGGGTCCTTGTCTGAGCTGGCGAGCTATGGGCCCTGCATAGCAACGGTCCACCGGTGGGTCCCGCGTGGATATGTGCTGGGTCCTTGTCTGAGCTGGCGAGCTATGGGCCCTGCATAGCAACGGTCGACTGGTGGGTCCCGCGTTCAAACAGATCAGCACAAGTAATCCAGATTCGTTTATTCCTTCGCTGTTAATGGGCGTGTCGGGCCGTGGCTATTTAGGCCGTTGCGTCTGTCGTGCGCTAGCTATTTCGTCGAACGACGTCGTTTTCCAGCGAATACCGGGGAGAAACGTCGTGTGTGAGCTATTGACCCATCGGTGACATGACATCGAGGGTGAGGAGCTCTAAGCAACTCAGCGCAACTCAGCTCCGGACGGGCGAGCTCGAGCTCAAGTTCCCATCGGCAGACGTTGTTGCTTCTGCAGACATGGATGCTTGTTCGTCGCCTCTTCTCCAAGCTTCGCCTTGGCTGCCTCGTTTAAGAGCTCTCTCTATGATGCCATCTTACAGCTATGGAGAAACACCAGCAGGCCTAGCACATAGCTGCGAGAACTCCTGTAGCTGGCGGCGGTTCGCGATGGAGTAGAAGGAGGCAAGCAAGGGAGGCAGCGCCATCCTCTCTTTCTCTCTCAAAAGTTCTTCATATTTTCGGATTTTCCTCAAATTTTCTTGTTCGCGAATGCTGAATTTGTTCATGTTGTATGGAGTGATTTCCTTGTTGATGTTCTTATCCGAAAATGGTGGGTGTTCCAGGTTTGCTTCTTTTACCGTTGCAATGCATAAAGAGAAGCACTTAGCATATCAACAAACTGTGGATATTCGAAACATTTAGAATGTCTTGTTGTGCGATTCGTGGATAAAGTGGTGATGAACCAAAGAGCCATAATTTGTAATGGTGAAACAAATTTATGTCCGTTCATGGTGAGAGAGAGAGAGTGTGTGTGTGGTCTGGCCTGGCTATTTTCGGTTGAATTTGGTTGAACTGTACCAACGGATTCAATAACACAAGTATGCAACAAAAAATCTAAATACTCCAGGAAATCCTCAGCTAGTTAAGACGAAACATGAACACAAATGTGTACCACTGGCTGGTGGCAAACTAAACAGAGTAAAGACCAAAACAGAAGCCGGCACCATGTATTCGTCCTGATGGCCGACGATGCAGCGACAGTCAAAAAAAAGTTCAGGGAATCAGAGCAACTACACGATCGACAGTAAAAAACACTACCGTACTAGAATTAATGATGCAACTGCAACTGCCGCGGCGGAGCGAGGAGCTTCTGGTCCTTGCCGGAGTAGTAGGCCACTTGCTGCAAGGCGACGATTGCGACGGAATCCGGCTCTCCGGCTTTCGGGCACCCGGCGCCGCTCCCCATCCTGCCATGTACACCATGTCACCATCCTAAACGCGCCCTTGCCCAGCACCTCCACCGACGCACGAAGCAGGTCCAGCTCAATGTAGATCAACTTCTTGGACGCCAGCCTCGAGCAGGACGACAGCGAAGCGCCGTCAGAAATCGATTAGAGCCTGCCGCTGTTTGGGCAGCATGCTGCATGCGGCGGTGGGAAGGGCCCAATTCATACCGGCGGTAGGAGGAGTCGCCACACGCGCGCGGCTGGCCCGATTCCTCCGTGTGCGCGGAGAGGGCGGTGTTGCCCACGGCCGTCGCGTCCTTGGACCCGCCGGCAGGGTCCTTGAGCTGCGCATAGGGCGCAAAAAACCGCCGAGACGCCTGTGAACAGGTTGGCGAGGAGGGAGTCCGCGGGCCGCATCCGGCGAGTCGAGAGGCAACCACCCCGGGGACCTTCTTCTCCGCGTTGGCGAGAAGAGAGCGTCGGCGAGGTTCCCGGCAGCTTGAGCTTGATCAGTGATCGCATGATGGCGGCGGCGGTTGTGGTCTTGGCGTCCATGGAGCTGCCGTAGTCGTCCCTGCGCCGCCCGTCGGCGCCTCCGTCTCTCTCTGGCCCCAGCCGCCGCAGAGTTGGAGTGCTTCCGGCGCAGTAGCTTGTTGAAGATGCGTGCCAGGTTTGCCGCCATCTGCGCCTCCATTGCGCGGGCTGCTTCCTCACGTCCCCTCCTCCAGTTTGGAGAAGATGTTGAACAGAACGAGAGGTGCGGGATGGTCTGGCTGTGGGGCACTGGCAAGGCTCCTTGTGGCCCCAGGATTCCTGTGCGCTCAGAGCCGTGTCTGTTGGCTTTAGCACTATTCTTTTGGGACCCACCTGCTTTACATAAATACAGAAAATGGCTAAAAGATTTCTCTCACAGGGTATCTTTTCCGAATCTAGAAGCAATGGACGGCTATCACAACACCCACTTGTAAGCACAAATGTATTTTCAGATATATTATACATGCCCCGTCGTATGCAAAAGTTAATGCCATCTTACCTTTTTCTATTTTTTTTGCAAAAAAAATCAAAATTCAAATTTGTTAATTTCCCCCAATAGTAGGTTGTGTAAAATACATGAATCTCGACGGATTTTATTTTTTGAATTCTTTACCATTTTCTATTTAGTTGAAACTTTAAAAATCGATCCGGGGAGGGGGGGGGGGGGTGGGAGGGGAGGGGCGTGGAGGGAAAAAAAGTTCAACCTCTACGCCGAGGGTGGACGTCGGCGTACATAAAAAAAAGAGGAGAAAGCTATGCCGAGGGCAGCCGTCGACGTAGCCTTGACGCCGTCACGGCCTAACTTTGGTGGGCCGCATGCATAGGCCTATGCCGATGGCCCGCGATGTGCCGAGGGCAGTCGTCGGCGTAGCATTTCCTAAGCCAAGGGCATCGCTACGCCGACGGCCCCGACTTTTGGCCGTCGGCGTATGATCAGGCCAGGCCGTTGATGTTTCGAGCCATTCATGTAGTGCGTAGGGATGTACTACCTTCCGAACCGAGCTCGATCAGACGGTCACCGCTGGATGGGAAACCCTACCTGAGCGATTTGGGAACGCTGGGCGAGCAAACGATAGCGGGACCGAGGAAAGGCGGATCGATCGGAGTCGATCGATTCGGTGGTCGATAGAGAAAGGGGAAGGAGGGAATGGGGTTTTGGAGGTGTCGGCATTTGGTTGGTTTCTACGGCTCACATACCTGATGGAGTCATGGTTTTTTTTGTGTTTCGGGCCGAGATCCCATAATGTCTTGGTTGGATGAGTACGTGAAGATTGTGAAGAAAGTCTAGGGGATTTTGGAGTTATATTGTGCAGCATCAGGCCAACAGATTAACCGGGACAAATCTTCT
This sequence comes from Lolium rigidum, assembly GCF_022539505.1. NCBI lineage: Eukaryota > Viridiplantae > Streptophyta > Magnoliopsida > Poales > Poaceae > Lolium > Lolium rigidum. The sequence goes on from NC_061508.1 coordinate 307,596,806, forward strand.
ATTTTCTTTAGCAAGAGATGTCAGGGAAGTATCAAGGAAGGGGTAAAACAAACTCTTCAGGTTAATTCAGAGACGCTGAATGAAACTACTTGGGAATGCCCTTCCATGTGGGTCGAACCAAGAATGAAGCTTTCAAACATTTGAAAGATAGAATTTGGAGCAGGATTCAAGGATGGGTTGAGAAACTCCTCTTTGCAGGGGGAGAAGATGTTAGGATGATCTCCTCGTGTCCGAGCCCAACGGCTCGAACTCGGACCCTTGACCTCGTCCGCGCCCTGATCGGGGACGCCCAACCGCATCTGGTTGGTGGGCCCCTGTCGCCTGTGCTATATATACAGTGGTGGGGGCGGTGGCACACGCCACGAGGTTGACCGGAGTGCCACTCGCCCCACCAAACACACCCACCGATCTGGGGTTTTGCACAATGCCGATGGGAAGCCGCCACCACTCCCTCACCCACGCGCCACCACCGTCACCGCTACCATGCCTGCGTCGACGGGATCCACCTCCATGGGAGAAGGTAAACATCACAGCATTCGCAGTATCTCTCTCTCCCTCACAGTACATCAACACAAATCGTTACAGAGATAGAATCTACTCTTTTTTTTTATCTACACTAGTTGATCCATGGGATTCAACATTGGTATCAGAGCGTTAGTGCTAGATCCTAATCAGTAGAAAAGTAAGAACAGTAAACCCTAGATCCTCCCTGATAGGTAACCGGCCGACGCCCTCGGGCTCGCCGACAAAGTATGCGCCGCCGCAAGGCCGCGCCGTTCCTCTCGATCCAGGTGCGCATCGGCAAGCCGAGGCACCTGGAAGAAGAACCACCTCACCTCCACGTGTTGCTGCGGCGGCCGTGCGAGATGGGGCAAAGTATAGCTTACCAAAATGGGCACTGGGGCTGCGCGCCGCCACCGCCGAAAGATACCGGCTGCTGCCGGCAAAGAAAAGCGCCGCCTCTGCGCCGCTTGACGGCAACGCGCCCACCCTCGGGTGCACGCGCCGCCGCCAAGAGGTACGAGGGGCGCCGCCGCGTTTTCTTCTCCGCCGTTGGCCTAGCGCCGGGATATGGTGGTGGAGGAATAAGAGAAAAGGGAAAGGGCGGGCGGCGCCGTCGGCTAGCCGCCAGCAACCACACGGCCTCATCTTGGACGAGCGCGCGGGAGGCTGCTGCGGTGGCCGGCGGGTGCGCTCCGCCATCGCCGGCAAGCCGCCGGGGCCGCGCGTGCGAGCGGGAGGAGGAGCCTCTCCGTCGCCGCTGCCGGACAGAGGAGCCAGAGAAGGGCGTCGGGAGGGAAATGGTTAGGGTTTTCAGAGGGGGCGGTCGGATGGGGGTTTTGTTCTCCCGAAACGAAAGGACGACCGTCGGATCGAGATGAGCGGCTGGGATTGAAACCCTAGCCGTGTCCCCTGGCAGGCCGCGTGGGCTCCGTGGCCAGGCCGCGTGGGCTCAGTGGCCAAGCAGCGTTGGCGGGCCGCGTCGAGCAGGGCGCGTGTGCGCCGCGTTACCGCGTGCCGCACATCGGGGGCGCCGCGTTGGCTGCGCGTCGCGCAGCGCGTGGTGGGCCGCGTGGGCCGCGGGCCGCGCTGTACAGTAACAGTTTACAGTTTTTTTACAGTTTTATTAATTAGAGAGGCGTTTTTAGGCAGTTTTGGGTCATTTTTTGCCCAAAATTTTGTCTAGTTTTTTCTGAATAAATAGGACCAATGAAATATTTGTTCAGAAATTTAAAAAAAAAGTAAAGGAAATGCTTTTGAAAAGTTTAAAGTTTAAAGTTTAAATTCATAGTTTCCGCTGCAAATAGTAAAAGAAGCATTTTTTGTCAACATTTTTTCTGAGCAAATTGAACCAACGAGATATTTGCTTTAGAAAATAAAAAGTAACAGAGATGCCTCTGAAAGTTTTAAAGTTTAAAGGAATTCAAAGTTTCCGCTGCAAATAGTTAAAGATGCATTTTAATGTAAAAGTGATAGTCAAAATTTTAAAGAAATGATTAAAGTGATTATTGTGATAATTATGGTTATGTTATTTTTGGACCAACGTTATTAATAACATGATCATGTTTTGTTGCAATAAGAGGTGCATTTATCTCTATTTCTGCCCAACGGTGATATAAATATAATTGCACAAGCAGTTGTATGTTCTAATTTTGACCAACGTTGGATTATTGCATACAATTGTTGTATCTCATTGTGGTTTAAAGGAGGGTACTACTTGATGAGCTGCATCAAGGATGTTCCAACCCTCAAAGGTGACAACTACACTGAATGGAGAAAAGAAGGTCGATTTGTCACTACTAGGAAA
>NC_061508.1:307599213-307620205 GCF_022539505.1 Lolium rigidum
TGAAAGCCTTTTTCCTAGTAGTGTGTGCTGAGGTGGACTGGGTTCCCACAGCCGGTCAGACTAAAAGATCCAGTCAGAAATGACAAGGATGATGATGCTGCATGGAAGTATAAAAGGTGGCTAAGTGCCATTTATAAAGAATACAATTGAGAACGCTATTGTGAGCTCAATTGCTGAGTATGCTTCCGTAAGGAAGTATCTTGAAAGAATAAAGAGCCAGTTCACTGGTTCTTCAAAGATATGTGCAACCCAGCTGCTGAAGCAACTGGTGACAGAAAAGTACACATGGACATGAAGGACATGGAAAGTGTGCCATATGTTGTAATAATACTTATGTGGGTGTTGTCTGTGTGTAATGTGAGTGAAAGAATGTTGTCCGCGTCGGACACAGAACAAAAGAAAAGAAAAAGAACTGATGAATCATCGAAATTATGGCACTGTCGCTTAGGCCATATTTCGAGGGGAGAATAGAAAGACTTGTTAAAATGATATTCTTCCTCCATTAGAATTCTCAGACATAGAACATTGCATCGATTGCATTAAAGAAAAAAATGTAAAGCAAATTAAAAACGGTGCAAATCGATGCACAACAACATTAGAAATAATTCACACCAAGATATGTGGATCATTTCATGTGAAAAGTGTGGATGGATATGATTCGTTCATAACATTCACGAATGATTACTCCCGATATGGTTATATTTATCCAATAAAATAAAAAACAGAAGCGTTGGATAAATTCAAAATATTCAAAGCTGATAAAGAATAAAGATAGTCAGGTCTGATCGTGGAGGGGAGTACCACGGTCGACATACTCCATATGGCCAAGTCCCTGGACCTTTTGCAAGGTTCCTACAGGAGACTGGAATAGTCGCCCAGTACTCGATGCTGGGTGAACCTCAGCAGAATGGGGTAGCTGAAAGGCGCAACCGTACCCTTATGGATATGGTGCGCAGTATGATGAGCTATTCCACCCTACCATTGGGATTGTGGATTGAGGCGCTAAGGAACCGCTATTCACATTCTAAACAGAGTACCAAGCAAATTGGTGCCCAAAACACCGTATGAGCTATGGACAGGGAGAGTGCCTTCTTTAAACCACCTGAAAGTGTGGGGAGCCTCGCTGAGGCCAAAGTATTTAATCCAAACATCGCAAAGTTAGATACCAAAACAGTCAGCTGCCATTTTATTGGCTATCCTGAAAAGTCAAAAGGTTATCGTTTCTACTACCCAGAGAAATACACAAAGTTTGTGGAAACGAAACATGGTGTCTTCTTAGAGGACGAAATGATGAGGGGGAGCATGGCAGCTCGGAAAATTTATCTTGAGGAGAAGAGGGTGCATGCACCTAATCCGATGACTCAGGAGCCATTTTTTGCGCTACCATGTGCACTCGTATCGACGATCCCTGCGATTGTGGTGCAAGCGCATGTTGTAACTCCACCCATGACAACGATGAGTGAAAATTCGGAACCTGTCCGTCAGGAGCCGAATGAACCATTTGTTGAGCATGAAAGGGAGCAACAACAACCACCTCTAGAGGCAAAAGGATTTACACAAAGAGAAGGGATAGATTACAATGAGACATTTTCTCCGGTCTCATGTAAGGATTCCTTCAGAATCATCATGGCACTAGTTGCACATTTTGATTTAAAGTTGCATCAAATGGATGTAAAGACGACATTTCTAAACGGGGATTTAGAAGAAAATGTCTACATGAAACAATCCAAGGGTTTTATCATGGAAGGCAAGGAAGAAATGGGATGCGGCCTAAAGAAATCCATTTATGGATTAAAGCAAGCCTCCAGACAGTGGTATCTAAAGTTTAATGAAACAATCAAGAGATTTGGATTTAAAGAAAATATTGAGGACAATTGCGTTTATGCAAAGTTTAAAAGTGGGAAATATATTTTGCTAATCTTGTATGTGGATGATATTCTGCTTGCCAGCAGTGATGTTAGTCTACTGCAAGAGACAAAGAAGTTCTTGTCCTCAAATTTTGATATGAAAGATCTTGGTGAAGCGTCATATGTTTTGGGCATAGAAATTCACCGAGATAGGAACAATGGAGTATTAGGACTATCGCAAAAGTCTTATTTAGAAAAGATTCTAAGTAAGTATAATATGCATAAGTGCAGTGCCACACCTGCCCCTATAGTCAAGGGCGACAGTTTTGGGAAACATCAAAGTCCCCAAAATCAATACGAGCTCGATCGAAATGAAAGCGGTTCCATATGCTTCGGCTATTGGAAGCCTACAGTATGCACAAGTGTGCACTCTCTGACTTAGCACTTATCACCGGAGTACTCGGTAGATATCAAGAAAATCCAGGTTTTGAACACTGGAAAATGGTAAAGAAGGCATTGCGTTATGTGAAAGGCACAAAGAGTTACATGCTAACATACATACTGATTCCCTAGAAATAAGAGGGTATTCAGATGCAGATTTTGCGGGGGATAAAGATGATAGAAAATCCACATCTGGATATGTATTCACCCTTGCAGGGGGAGCTATTTCGTGGAGAAGCTCCAAACAGACGATAGTTGCATCATCCACGATGTATGCAGAATTTATAGCATGTTATGAAGCCACGGGGCAGGCATTATGGTTAAAGAAATTCATACCCGACTTGAAAGTGGTACATTGTATTGACAAACCACTAAAGATGTACTGCGACAATGAGCCCGCAGTATTTTATGCTCACAACAACAAGTCGAGTACAGCTACGAAACCAATTGAGGTTAAGTATTATGTTGTGAAACACAAGGTCCAGGATCAAACTATAAGTCTCGAGCATATAAGGACAAAAGATATGCTTGCGGATCCGCTAACGAAAGGCTTACCACCCAGCGTGTTCAAGGAGCACGTAGCCGGCATGGGTTTAAGGGAAAGTCTTACCTATCCTGGATCATAAGAGGCCCAAAAGTAAAAGAATTTGTTTCAAAACAGAGAAGTGCATTGTGGCTGTCTGATTCTATCGGCAATAGAGCTGTGACGATGAAACATGCCCTATGTACTGATCCAAAATGAAATGAATAAAATGAAAGTATAAAGTTAAAAGAAAACTTGAGATCAAGGGGGAGAATGTTAGGATGATCTCCTCGCGTCCGAGCCCAACGGCGCGAACTCGGACCCTTGACCTCGTCCGCGCCCTGATCGGGGGCGCCCAACCGCATCTGGTTGGTGGGTCCCTGTCGCCTGTGCTATATATACACAGTGGTGGGGGCGGTGGCACACGCCACGAGGTTGACCGGAGTGCCACTCGCCCCACCAAACACACCCACCGATCTGGGGTTTTGCACAGTGCCGATGGGAAGCCGCCACCACTCCCTTACCCACGCGCCGCCGCCGTCACCGCTACCATGCCTGCGTCGACGGGATCCACCTCCATGGGAGAAGGTAAACATCACAACATTCGCACTATATCTCTCTCTCCCTCACAGTACATCAACACAAATCGTTACAGGGATAGAATCTACTCTTTTTTGATCTACACTAGTTGATCCATGGGATTCAACAGAAGACACCCTCATTAAATCAGTGGCTCAAGCAATACCGATCTTCTCAATGGTATTCTTTAGACTGCCGAGGGGACTGTGTCTCCATATCAACTCGATGCTGCGGAAATTTTGGTGGGGCTGCAAGGAGGGGGAGAAAAACGTGTTGGGTCTCATGGAAGCCCACGCATATGGGGGATGGGATCCAGAGACATTGAAATGTTCAACCTAGCCCTCTTGGCTAGACAGGGGTGGCATCTGCAAAAATTCTGAAAGCTAAATACTGCCCAAGTGGTAACTTTCTGCAGTCTAGCCTGGGATCGGCCCCGTCGCAGGTCTAGCGAGCGATCCAAGATGGTCTACATGTATTGAAGATGGGACTTATTGAGCGCATAGGCACCGGCGAACACACGGACCCGGTGTATGATCAGTGGATACCGCCGCGGGACGGGAGGCTGCGTCCTACTGCGTGCCTTGTACAAGAACCAATGAGTAGGGTGGCTGAACTCATTCACGCCACAACAGCCAGCTGGAATGAGGAGAAATTGAGACAGTGTTTCCTGCCTATGGATGTCGAAGCGATCTGGGAGATCCCATTGAGTCACAGGAGGCAAGAGAATTTTTGCTCTTGGCGGGTGTGTTCTCGGTACGCAAGCGTATAACATGCTCGTTGCAACCAGAGACGCTCGGGAGGCGTGGCTGGATCATCGAGCGTCTAGCTCAAATGGGGAACAGATACATCGAGATTGGTGTTCACTTTGGAAGACCCAAGTCCCCTCCAAGGTGAAGGTTTTTCTGTGGAGGCTAGCAAAACAATCTATCCCAACAAATGCCTAACGACACACACGACATATGGCAGATAGCAGTGTATATCAGTTTTGTGGAGTTCATGGCTCGTGGAAGCATGCGCTTATTGACTGGTCCATGTCCAGGTGTGTTTGGGCGTTAGTAGAAGAACACATCACTGAACACATGGAAATTAAAATACGGATGATGGAGACGCTCGATCTTGGGTGGCAACTATGATCAAGACATTGGGAAGGAAGATCAAGTAAAGCTTTTTGTCACACTGTGGGCGATCTGGAATGCCCGTCGAAAGGCCATCCATGAGCAAGTGTACCAAAGCCCGTTATCTGTTCATTGCTTTGTGGACAACTTTATCGCTGACCTTAAGCACGGCGAGGAGCAAGGGAGGCAGTGGCGATCGACGCCTTCTGTACAAATAGAAGTAGCCTGGATCCCGCCTCCAGTTGGAGTAACCAAGATAAATGTGGATGCCGCGGTTGGAAAGAATTTTGGGCGTGGCACTGTGGCTGCCGTCGCCAGGAGTGACTCCGGCGTGTTTCTGGGGGCATCGGCCGTGGTGTTTCATGGACAAACGACGGCCGAGACGCTGGAGGTGCTAGCCTGCCGAGAGGCGATTGCCTTGGCAAGGGACCTAGATGTTCGGCAAATAAAAGTGGCGAGTGACTAGAAGAATGTCATCAAAAGCTTGGAAGAAGGGACGATGAGAACCTATGCCCATATCGTATGTGAGATTAATGAAGCACAGAGGGAGTTCACTGAGGTGTTCGTTCTGCCATGAAGGACGAAGATCGAATAAAGATGCCCATTCATTAGCTACAAGTGTGTGTTTACAATAATTTTGGTCGTAGTGTTTGGTTCCTAAATCCGCCTGCCTGACGGATGTTGTATGTCTGTCGAAGTTTCATAAAGGGCGGGTGGTCTAAAAAAACGTGGAGCTCCATTATCTTGCTAATCTAGGACTTTTGATCTCAGGACAACATTATAATTTGGGAAGATTACATGGATAATTACACAGCGTCTGGGACAAAGTCAATTATATCATGAACAGGCAACACGAGAGTTACCAGTTGCGATTAGTACTTCTATATCAAACATACTCAGATCAAGCTGCCCTGGAAGGGGTTGCCCTGGGGCAGGGGCAATATAGCAGAGTAGGCGTCACCGAAAGGATTGGCCTGAGACTGACAAGGTGCGGCAGCAGCATACGACTGAGGCTGCTGCAATGGCATCCCAAACAGCTCTTGCTGCTGATGTGCCATCATGGATATCTGAACATCAGTCGGTGGCGCGACACTTGTCGACGCGGCAAATGGGTCCCCAGTTGGATCTGTAGTGTAGGTCGCCTGCTGTTGCTGCTGCCTCCTCGCCGCGTCCTCGTATAGGCTTTCGAGCAGCAGGCCGTCGAAACCCCCAGCCTGCAAGTTCCATTGCAGAATGAGATCAGATATGGATGCAATGTTGCACTGATCAAAGAGGGCACCCCGAATATGACGAAGTATGCTTTAAGAGTGCAAGTAATTAGGGAGATGATCCGGGAAAGGGATATTCAAGTCGCTAAAATTGACCGTGCTGTTAACTGTGTTAGTCATCTATTAGCGAATACGGGCAGAATTCAGGTCTTGACTCAAGTCTGGCTCTGACACTTCCCCCCAGGAAGTTGCAGTTGCAGGTGCGACAGTGATTGTAATTCTATCCAAAGTTAATAAAAATTGTTTCCCTCCGCAAGAAAAAAGATATATATGCATCATGGATGGAAATGGTACACGGGCGTTTCTCTTACCAGCTTCATCTCTGTCAATTGGTTGCCGCTGCTGGCTGTCTGTGCCGTGACCAACGCCAGCTCCCAGCCTGAAGATCCAGCCATGTCAAAGGCAGCAGAGGGAGATGCGTTGCTCCTACCACCTGGTGCCATAATGGCTAGCGCCAGCGCATTGCTCTCCTCGAGCTCAGAGGCAGCAGAGCTCACCTCGTGTAAACCCTGCAAGGACACGGGCACATCACTTTGGTGCGACATTCTCATCAACCCATATCATTTGATCCCTGAAAGAGTGACAGTGACATGGGCTCACCAGAAAATCGAAAGTGGTCGTGGTAGGTTCCGGTTCAACTGCAGCCTCAGCTACAGGATGGGGTTCTTCGTCTACTGGCTCCGGCAGCGGTTCCTCCACGGCAAGTTCTTCGAACGCGGCCTCGCAGGGTGCCTGAGGTGTTGGTTGTTCTTCCTGGTCTGCGACGAACTCCAGCTGCCGGTATTCCTGCCAATTTTTGTACAACGACTCAATACCACACACTATAAAACACGTGATTGTGTTGCTCTCATTTTGAATTTTGCCCTACATTTATTTAAGTATAATCAATCATCCTAATCAATTCGTGTCCAATTCAAACACAATAGAAAAATTGGTGAAAAACTAGTGCACTTTTTTTCTTTGAAATTCAACTAACAGTGATTTCAGTGGTGACAGAAGCCTGGCCATAATCATAAGAACTTTTGAGCGCAGATAACCAATATTGAAATACTTGACAGGGACTAAGGACTCACGATGGTCTTATTTACAGCATGCATAGTTCTGGGGGCTTCTCTAATGTACTCTTCCATCGTCGCAAGAAACGATGGCGGTGGCTGAGGAAATGCAAGAAAAAGAAAACAGTTACATTTCGGCGTCTGAACATAATTCATTGCGGTGAACTTATACCAACGAAATGCGAAATTTAAGTAAATTTAATTGCCTCTCTTAGAACTGGAAACTGGAAGTTCCTGGCGAGCTCCAAGCCTCTGCAGATGGCGTAGAATTCAGACAGGCTATTCGCCTGGTATTCCAAAGATCATTAGCAATTTGCATGAACATTATTTTTTGCGAAATCTTAAAAGTGCAGAATGTATGCAATTATGCAGTAGAGAAGCAGTACCAAATTTCCGGTTCTTCTGTAGATGTCCTGAGCTTTGATAGCATCAAGTTTGTTCATGTCGAAGAACTGCAGTAGGCATGAAAAGTTGATAAACTAAATCCAAAATTTGATCAATCGATTGATGATCCAGTAGAAGGGAGAACTCAAAGATCACAGAAGATGTACCACATCCACAAGGTTGATGATCCCATCGTTGACCGCGCAGTAAATCTTGAAGCTCTCCTTCATCACCTGAATAATGAAATTTTGTCGCCGTTCGTCAGCAACTGAATGGCCATGAACTATTTAGAAGTGGGATTAAACTGCACATGCATACCAGAGCTAGAGCATACTGAATGAGGTAGTTTCCAAACGCTGCTCCTTCAGGCTGCAAGAAAATTCAAGGCATGAAACAAACTCTAGGACCAAATGTGCGACAACACAACCCCGAATTCTGTCAGGTTTGAGTTCTTGGACAATTTTACCGCAAGATTTCCATTTACCTGGCAGCCGACGAGCCGGAAGAGCAGCTGCTGAAGCGCCGGCAGCTGCTCAAGGAGATCGTCTTTGCCCAGGCTTCTCGTCCTGCTCTGTCCCTGAAAAACAGATCAATCGATCACCGCACAACACCGACGACGCGTCAGGAACAGTGGCAAACACAAGCAGTTCAGAACAAGCTGCGAACGACCGCATCAGAAACCTTGGGAGGCGCCCTCTCCGACGCCGCCGGCGCCGGAGGCCTGAGCCGCTCCGCCTCGACGTCGTAGCGCAGCACGGCGAGGCACTCGAGCCGCTCCTCGAGGAAGAGCGCGTAGGTGCGCACCCACGCGGAGCAGTCCCAGGCCAGGTGGCTGGAGTCATCCTTGAAGCTCGACATCTGCAGCGTCTGGCCCCTCTGCCGCCCGTGGCCCAGCAGCTCCTCCGCGAACGCGCCGCTGCTGCCGTCCCGGAGCGCCCTGTGGATCACCACCAGCGCCTTCAGCGCCACCACCCAGTTGCTCGTGTTCGCCAGGCGCCTGGCGAGGGCCTGGACGCAGTACGAGACGTCGGCGCGGGAGCGAGCGCCGATGATCTCTGCAACGACGACGACCGCACCGTGGCGCGGAATGCACGATTGGTCAGAACAGGAAAATCTCTGTGCGGAGAAAAGAAGTAGAGGTGACCGGCCGGCCGGCGGCGAAACTTACTGGCGAGGTGGCGGTCCTTGGGCGGGCGCTCGACGTGGCTGGTGGCCTTCACCACGGCCACGTCCAGATCGTCGCGGCTGCTGTTGACCTTGGCGAGGCCGACGGTGGTGGAGTCCTTGATCGCGCCGCACGCCTTGCGCCAGCTCTTCTGCATCGAAGTCGTGCCCATCCTCCTTGATGGTCGGTTCGGTAGGCTCCGGAGAACGGATGGTCGACGGCGTCGTGTCGCCGGCCGGCCACCCGAGCCGGCTCTGGTGTCGCTAGTTCGCGCGGGCTTGGTCGTACGTCGTGGCGAGAAGTGCTTGTGCACTCGCGGGCGAACGGATTTAAATTAATTCCTATTCCTATCTGTGTTACATGTTATTTTCTTCCAAAAATGACACAGGACCCCTGATTGCCCGCCTATTTGCAAATGTGAACACACAGTTGTTTTTTCGCTTGACCGGATGGAGAGTAGGTTTCTACATTTCAATTTTTTATTAAACAATTTTATCTTGAGAAACACATTACAAAATTACATTCACGCACATACACTTACCCTTATAAAAGTATGCACGCACGACCTACCCCTATGAGCGCACCTCCAAAAGACATAGCCGGCGGATCGAAACTTGAAATTGACGAAGTCACCATAGACCCCTCGCTATCGACGGGAACGTCGTCTCCAACTGAAAAAAAAAACATTTCACATTTATGAGACACACATATGTTAAACCTGGGGTTTGAATTTTGGTGGGGTTCAACCACCTCCTAACCACCCAACCTCAAGTTTGGTTCTCAAACAATTTTAATTGACAATGTCAGATGCCTAATTGAGATGAATTTCGTGTCAAACTTAAACATATGCACCCGGGAGCCGAATTGAGTTTCTCCACATAAAGGACACGCTAAGACTATCCAGAAAAATTGAGATAGTAAGATTAGAAACCAAACAAAGAAATTCAGAAAATAAGAAAGAAATACTCACCGTGTTCCATATATAATATAAGATGTCATCAAAACCGATATCACTACTACTAAAAAAATAATGAAGTGGAACAAATAAATCCAATCTCATTGTCGCTCCTCCCGAGCCATTCCCGCTCGAGCGGATCCGGAGGATCCGATCTATCTCCTTTCTCAGTGGCGGAGAATGGCATGGGAGCCGAAATCTGAGGTAGTAAGAGCATGTGCAACATGGAAGCTAATTTATGGGCTCTAGGATTTTTCTCCCTGCCGATTGATAGTTGGTAGGATCGATCCTGGTGATGGACCCTTATCTAGGGGAAGCTGTGCAAGACTTTGAGACGAGCGCTTCCTCAGATTTTGCCTTGCTCCACGAAAATAGGATCTATTAGTTGGAAAATAAGCGTATGATATTGAAGAGAAGCGTTGGAGCGCTGGACTCTTCCGAAGACGTTGAGATTAATTGGTCCATTACTTTTCACTCAAGCGTCTACATAAGCGTCTCGCATTAAACATGCCCTAATGGCGGGTCAAGTCCTTGTGACGATGAAGAATTAGCATAGTGATTCGTGACTTGGAGCAGTGCCACTGGCAAGTGGGGATGACAGTACATGAGAAGCTTAGAGTCAAAACTTTAATGGTGAAAGCCCCAGAGTCTGGCCTTAATTGGTTGTGCTTGGTAATAACCTTGTTGAATTTATTGTTTTGAGAGTGTGAACTTTCTATAGGGTGAAAACCTATGATCTATGATCAGGGCGGCGACGACGCTTGTGCATTGTTCTCTTTTTGGATGCTTTTGGAGAAGATGTATTTCCGGTGCTGTCTTGGTGGTGTTTGGCCGGGCCGCTGTTGCAAGAAATTGATCACTGTAGCGTTTTTTTTTGTAATTCTTTTTTTTATTGTGTGCATCCACATTGCCACTAGGGCACGTGTTGTTACATAGACTAGGTGTAATTGGTATCTTCGTGATGTTGATATATTTTCATTATCAAAAAATAACTTTTGGCTCTGCCCTTCGTTGTTAGTTACATCTGTCATTTCCACTATACGTAGTTAATGGTGGTTCTGTAGGTCGTCCCTTCTCGCGGTCATAGGTTATGATGTCCCTAGTTTGCGTGAGCTTGGTCATAGCATTGTAGACCGTGGTGAGAAGTGTTGGTACACTTGCGGGTCGACGGGTTTAAATCATTTCTTTTTTTGGCTTCGGTTACATGTTTTCTTCTTCCAAAACACGGCAGAATACTTATGATTATACCCTGTTCGCAAATCTATAATAACTAAATTGGAACAACCCACTAAAATATTTCTCTTAACATGCAAGCTATCCAAGTCATTAAGTGGGTCTGCATATTTTCTTTTCTCCCACCTAATTAAACAGCCTTGCCATGTCAGCACACTTACAATATTTTCCATTTGGTATTTATTTTGTAACCACCGAATCTGAAGAGACAAACACATAAGCACCATCAGCAGTGCAACCACACATCTCCCCTGGACCCCTTCGATTCCCATTCATCTTGCCATTTATTCCCTCTTCTCATCTTCTTCCAGGCCCGACTCTTCTTTTGTTGGACATCTCCCTCCTATGCCCTCTTCCATCTCCATCGTATGTTGTTGTTGCATTTAGCCTCTTCAAATCAGGCCTATGCCAAGGGCCTCATCTATCCTTTCCCCACAAGAAAGGTACGGATTTCTTGCTGTTTCTCTCTGTCTCATATGAAATTTAGTTGTTTTACAGTGGAATCAATCTGTTTTGTAGATGTATTTCGTTGCCAGGTAAGGTCCCAAACTGTAAAGTTGTGTTTCTCTGTAATATAATATGGCTACTTTATCCAAAGAGAAGGGTTGTTCTTAAAAAAAAAATCGAAATTTCTCTCCACTATTTCTCCCTTGCAGCCTCCAGAACACAAGCTAATACTCAACACAAGGCATGCTGCCCAAATTCCTCATTTATTGCTTCTGATTTTCTGTACTTTTTGAACAACATGAGTATCCATGAAATCATATAACATATTATGCCCAAGAATCATGTCTTCCCTCCTCGAACCATGCATATGCTGAAAGAACTACATGTTGGCTCACGGTCGTGGCATCCGTTTCACCTCGAGATGTTGCAGTCTACTCCTGCCGATGGGTGACATATACAGTTTTTTTATGAATCAAAATATTTTATTGTTAGTTAGAAGATAATTTATAAATGATTATTTTTATGTTAATTGTTAACGTTAAGTATTTCGAGATTGACTCCAAGTTTCATGAAATTCTACACTCCACGAAACTCAGATGTTGCATATATCAGTGCAAGTTCCTTTGCAATTCATGTCTTCGGTGAACACACAGATCCTATTTTCTTATTGATTTCCTGTTGGCATCCCCTACATTTTTTTCCAAGAGTGATAAACACAACCCAAGTAAGTTACATGTAACTGCTTTTCAGTTTATAGTATACTTGAAGTGCTAGCACTAAGTTGTCATTAGCTAGCTGCACCAATAATTTTGATTCGGAATTAAGGAAGAAAAAAATATCTCAGTCAACAGATTTTGTAGGCAAGAAACTACCAACAACTATACTTCCTTACATCATGCTCACTTTGCAACTTTACGATGTAAGTACAACAAACTTTCAGAGGTAAATAACTATATGTCATCGATGACAGTTTTCAATGTTGATATGCTGGAGATAAACATATGTTTTTGTTTTCGCGAGCTTGGCACCACGTCAATGGATTCATTTCTGGTATATGTAATGCACTTATATGTGGATTAGGTTATTTTTTGTAGGTTTATTAGTCCATAATATTAGTCACGATAGGGAGCTTTTAGATGATAAGGGTAAGAAATATTAAAAGATAGCATATGAAGGCGAAGCCTTATTATTCAGTCTGAACTAATGACATTTTTGTAAACTCCTGTTCTGGAGTGTTTGAAAGTAAACGTATATGGGAGTTCTCATGGAGATTACACAGAGTCAAGACTTGGGGATACAGATAGAAATGGAGTTGGTGATGCTTCCGTTGTAGCATGAAAGTTTATTTGGTATCCTATATTGAAGCTTTCAAATTGTTGGTTCAGTTTACCGTATAATCCTCTAACCCAGTTTTGTCTGATGACGAAACATTCAAAGATAAGTTGGAGGATTGGTTTTACGTCTATCACATTCTATAGTATTCATGTCAAAGAAGAATCATTTATTTGTTATTTTGTTAACAATTTTAGGAGTTAATTTAGTCTGAGTAAAACAATTACTTTGGACAATAATTTCCGCAGCAACGCGCGGGGAATCGTCTAGTTTAAATGAAAAGAAGAGCCTTATTTAGCACAAAAGCCCCATTTTAATTAAAATATAGGGTTACAGGTTTAGCAATGCAATTGGAAACAAAAGCTAAGCCAGCAAATAAACGTGACAAAGGGACTAAAATATACATTGCTTAAAACGTCAATAAAAATGGAACTATAAGTTTTAGCAATGCAATGAAATGTGATTCAAAACTCACTAATCGCATGAAAGAATAAAATCATCGCCCACCTTCGTCTAACAAGAGGCAGATCCATTAAGTTACCACTCTAAAGGTGTCTCTCACACATATAAAAGGGCAACAAAAAATGAAAATTTATCAAGATATCACTTATGTATGTTAGAGAAAACAATGGAGCACTTTTCTAGCCAAATATCATCGTACAAAGCTACACTAGCTCCAAACAAAGCACTGAAACATCAGAGTATAGCAAATGATAACCTTTGAAATTTGAATTGGAGGAGCCATGGTGCACTTGGTCTCCACATGAATGTAGCGTGGCCGTTATAACACCGAATCTGGGAGAACCTATAATTTTGTGGCTCATTCTAAAAGGGAAGAGTGGAGAAGCAGCGGTAGGTGACTCTGGATTCAAGGCCTCACTTTGTCTCCTTGGTGACTCCTATCTCGAGTATGTTCTTCTTCTTCTTTTTTGACACAAATACAGTAGGGAAAGGCTCCCTACTATGTCATTTTCTATGAAAATTGATGGGATATTTACAATGGAGTATCACTTAGTACACACTCATAGAGTATCAATCCATGATTGCATCCCTTCTTTAAGACTAGGCTTAGCTATATGCATTGTGAGAGTAAAGATGGTTTTAAATTTACTAATACATCTCTGAATATTGGGCATATTCCCATTAAATATAGCATCATTGTGTTGGCCCCATATGCTCCAGCATCCAACAATCATAATTTCCATGAAGAAGTCCAATGATAATCTCTGTCTTGCTTCATTAATCATGTGATATAAGTCCACATCTGCATTCCATTCCAGTCCAAGGGCCCACCAGAAGCTCTGACTAAAAGTGCACTCAAAGAAGAGGTGCATGTTTGTTTCTTCTGGGCAAGTATCATAGAGGATGTATTCTGAGAACTCTACATAGAAATTTTTGTGCTTCATCATCTCTTTAATATTCAGTCTACCATTAAGTAGTAGTCAGGCAAAGAATTTGTGTCTTGGAATACTACAGGCTTTCCATATTGAAGAAATACTGTTTGGTGTTTCATGACTGCCAATAAGCTCCCTGTAAACTTTCTTTGTGGAAAAATTGCTTCCCCAGTTAAATGACCAAATATCATGTTCATCTATAATAGTTAACTCCAAGAATTCCCGTTCCAAGTTATGCAGCTCCTCATGAGCTACAATACTGAGAGGAAGGTGAAACATATCATAAATATTGTCATTTCTTGCCTCTACAACCTTGTCAATGGTAATTTTCTGGTTCTTGGCAAAAGAGTGCAAAGGTGGATAGATATCTTGTCTTATACCATTGTTCCAATTATCCTTCCATAGGATGACTGATTTTCCATTTTGAATATCCACAGTTTTCATTTCCTTATATTTGTCCTGAAATGTCAAACAATCTCTCCACCAAAAAGAGGCTTTTGTGCTGATGGATTGGGGAGTGCCTCTATTGTCATAATATGCATGCCAGATCAACTTAATCCAAGGAATATCTGTATGGTTATAGAATTTATGTAAATTCTTCATAAGAAGAGCTTGATTTTGTATCCTGGGATTCAAGATTCCTAGCCCACCTTGGTCTTTAGCCTGCACATTGATGTCTACGTTCCCCCTCCTTTCCTGTAGACAGTGTTGGGCCTCCAAGAGCAGAGGTTTGTAGAACAGCAGCAAGTTTCCCTTAAGTGGATACCCAAGGTTTATCGAACTCAGGGAGGAAGAGGTCAAAGATATCCCTCTCATGCAACCCCGCAACCACAAAGCAAGAAGTCTCTTGTGTCCCCAACACACCAAATAGGTGCACTAGTTCGGCGAAGAGATAGTGAAATACAGGTGGTATAAATAAGTATGAGCAAGTAGCAACGGTGCCGTAAAAGTGCTTGGCGTGTAGTTGATGGTGGTGGTATTGCAGAGAGAGTAACGCAAGTAAAACAAGAAACAAGCAAGTAGTAACGCAGTGAGTAGTAACGCAGCAGTAGTAAACAAGCAGTAGTAACTCAGCAGTATTTAGGAACAAGGCCTAGGGATTACACTTTCACTAGTGGACACTCTCAACATTGATCACATAACAGAATAGATAAATGCATACTCTACACTTTTGTTGGATGATGAACACATTGCGTAGGATTACACGAACCCTCAATGCCGGAGTTAACAAGCTCCACAATAATGCTCATGTTTAAGTAACCTTTAGTGTAAGATAGATCAACGCTACTAAACCAAGTACTAGCATAGCATGCACACTCGTCACCTTCATGCATATGTAGGAGGAATAGATCACATCAATATTATCATAGCAATAGTTAACTCCATAATCTACAAGAGATCATGATCATAGCACAAACCAAGTACTAACACGGTGCACGCACTCGTCACCTTTGCACACATGCAGGAGGAATAAACTACTTTAATAACAAATCACTAGAGTAGCACATGGATAAATTGTGATACAACATGCTGCAATCTTAAAGAGATATAAATAAGCACCTCACTATGCCATTCAATGAGTAAGTATTCTGTGAAATCTAGCCTAAGAGACCCACACGGTGCACACACTCGTCACCTTTACACACGTGGGACGAGGAGTCTCCGGAGATCACATAAGTAAAACTCACTTGACTAGCATAATGACATCTAGATTACAAGCATCATCATATGAATCTCAATCATGTAGGGCAGCTCATGAGATTATTGTATTGAACTACATAGGAGAGAGATGAACCACATAGCTACCGGTACAGCCCCGAGCCTCGATGGAGAACTACTCCCTCCTCATGGGAGCAGCAGCGGTGATGGAGATGGCGGTGGAGATGGCAGCGGTGTCGATGGAGAAGCCTTCCGGGGCACTTCCCCGCTCCGGCAGGGTGCCGGAACAGAGATCCTGTCCCCCGCATCTTGGCTTCGCGATGGCGGCGGCTCGGCGGTGTTTCGTGGGTTTCGTCAATTGGTATCGGGTTTTCCGATCCAGGGGCTTTTTATAGGCGGAGAGGCGGCGCAGGAAGGTCGAAGGGGGTCCACACCCTAGGGGGCGCGCCCCTTGGCCGCGCCGGGGTAGGGTTTGGTGGCCCTGCCTCCCTTCTCTCGGCGGTTCTCGTGTGTTCTGGATGCTTCCGGGTAAAATAGGAACCCGGGCGTTGATTTCGTCCGATTCCGAGAATATTTCGTTACTAGGATTTCTGAAACCAAAAACAGCAGAAAACAGAACTGGCACTTCGGCATCTTGTTAATAGGTTAGTTCCGTAAAATGCACGAATATGACATAAAGTGTGCATATAACATGTAGATAACATCAATAATGTGGCATGGAACACAAGAAATTATCGATACGTTGGAGACGTATCAGCATCCCCAAGCTTAGTTCTGCTCGTCCCGAGCAGGTAAAACGATAACAAAGATAATTTCTGGAGTGACACGCCATCATAATCTTGATCATACTATTTATAAAGCATATGTAGTGAATGCAGCGATCAAAACAATGGTAATGACATGAGTAAACAACTGAATCATAAAGCAAAGACTTTTCATGAATAGCACTTCAAGACAAGCATCAATAAGTCTTGCATAAGAGTTAACTCATAAAGCAATAATTCAAAGTAAAGGTATTGAAGCAACACAAAAGAAGATTAAGTTTCAGCGGTTGCTTTCAACTTGTAACATGTATATCTCATGGATATTGTCAACATAGAGTAATATAATAAGTGCAATAAGCAAGTATGTAAGAATCAATGCACAGCTCACACAAGTGTTTGCTTCTTGAGGTGGAGAGAAATAGGTGAACTGACTCAACATTGAAAGTAAAAGAATGGTCCTCATAGAGGAAAAGCATCGATTGCTATATTTGTGCTAGAGCTTTGATTTTGAAAACATGAAACAATTTTGTCAACGGTAGTAATAAAGCATATGCATCATGTAAATTATATCTTATAAGTTGCAAGCCTCATGCATAGTGTACCAATAGTGCCCGCACCTTGTCCTAATTAGCTTGGACTACCTGGATTATCACCGCAATACATATGCTTTAACCAAGTTTCACAAAGGGGTACCTCTATGCCGCCCGTACAAAGGTCTAAGGAGAAAGCTCGCATTTGGATTTCTCGCTTTTGATTATTCTCAACTTAGACATCCATACCGGGACAACATAGACAACGGATAATGGACTCCTCTTTTAATGCTTTAAGCATTTGACAACAATTAATTCTTTTCTCGTTAGAGATTTGAGGATATTTGTCCAAAACTCGAAACTTCCACCATGAATCATGGCTTTAGTTAGCGGCCCAATGTTCTTCTCTCACAATATGCATGCTCAAACCATTCAACTCAGTGTAGATCGCCCTTACTTCGTACAAGACGAACATGCATAGAAACTCACATGAAATTCAACAATGAGTTGATGGCGTTCCCAGAAAACATGGTTATCGCACAACAAGCAACTTAATAAGAGATAAAGTGCATAATTACATATTCAATACCACAATAGTTTTTAAGCTATTTGTCCCATGAGCTATATATTGCAAAGGTGAATGATGGAATTTTAAAGGTAGCACTCAAGCAATTTACTTTGGAATGGCGGGAAAATACCATGTAGTATAGGTAGGTATGGTGGACACAAATGGCATAGTGGTTGGCTCAAGTATTTTGGATGCATGAGAAGTATTCCCTCTCGATACAAGGTTTAGGCTAGCAAGGCTATTTGAAACAAACACAAGGATGAACGGTACAGCAAAACTCACATAAAAGACATATTGAAAGCATTATAAGACTCTACACCGTCTTCCTTGTTGTTCAAACTCAGTACTAGAAATTATCTAGACCTTAGAGAAACCAAATATGCAAACCAAATTTTAGCATGCTCTATGTATTTCTTCATTAATGGGTGCAAAGCATATGATGCAAGAGCTTAAACATGAGCACAACAATTGCCAAGTATCACATTACCCAAAACATTTATAGCAATTACTACATGTATCATTTTCCAATTCCAACCATATAACAATTTAACGAAGGAGAAACTTCGCCATGAATACTATGAGTAGAAACCAAGGACATATTTGTCCATATGCTACAGCGGAGCGTGTATCTCTCCCATAAAGTGAATGCTAGGATCCATTTTATTCAAACAAAACAAAAACAAAAACAAACCGACGCTCCAAGAAAAAGCACATAAGATGTGGCCGAATAAAAATATAGTTTCAGGGGAGGAACTCCGATAATTTGTTGATGAAGAAGGGGATGCCTTGGGCATCCCCAAGCTTAGACGCTTGAGTCTTCTTGATATATGCAGGGGTGAACCACGGGTGCATCCCCAAGCTTAGAGCTTTCACTCTCCTTGATCATGTTGCATCATACTCCTCTCTTGATCCTTGAAAACTTCCTCCACACCAAACTCGAAACAACTCATTAGAGGGTTAGTGGACAATAAAAATTCACATGTTCAGAGGTGACACAATCATTCTTAACACTTCTGGACATTGCATAAAGCTACTGGACATTAATGGATCAAAGAAATTCATCCAACATAGCAAAAGAGGCAATGCGAAATAAAAGGCAGAATCTGTCAAAACAGAACAGTCCGTAAAGATGGATTTTATTAGGCCACCAGACTTGCTCAAACGAAAATGCTCAAATTGAATGAAAGTTGCGTACATATCTGAGGATCATGCTCGTAAATTGGCATAATTTTCTGAGCTTCCTGCAGGGCAGTGGGCTCAGATTCGTGACAGCAAAGAAATCTGGAACTGCGCAGTAATCCAAATCTAGTACTTACTTTACTATCAAAGACTTTACTTGGCACAACAAAACACAAAACTAAGATAAGGAGAGGTTGCTACAGTAGTAAACAACTTCCAAGACACAAATATAAAACAAAGTACTGTAGCAAAATAACACATGGGTTATCTCCCAAGAAGTTCTTTCTTTTTAGCCATTAAGATGGGCTCAGCAGTTTTAATGATGCACTCGCAAGAAATAGTATTTGAAGCAAAAGAGAGCATCAAGAGGCAAATTCAAAACACATTTAAGTCTAACATGCTTCCTATGCATAAGAATCTTGTAAATAAACAAGTTCATGAAGAGCAAAGTAACAAGCATAGGAAGATAAAACAAGTGTAGCATCAAAAATTTCAGCACATAGAGAGGCATTTTAGTAACATGAAAATTTCTACAACCATATTTTCCTCTCTCATAATAACTTTCAGTAGCAACATGAGCAAACTCAACAATATAACTATCACATAAAGCATTCTTATCATGAGTCTCATGCATAAAATTATTACTCTCCACATAAGCATAGTCAAATTTATTAGTTGTAGTGGGAGCAAATTCAACAAAGTAGCTATCATTATTATTCTCATCAAGTGTAGGAGGCATAGTATAATCACAACAAAATTTACTCTCCATAGTAGGTTGTACCAAAAGACCACTATTATTATCATCACAAATAGGAGGCAAAGTATCATCAAAGAAAATTTTCTCCTCAATGCTTGGGGGACTAAAAAGATCATGAAAACCAGCTTCCCCAAGCTTAGAACTTTCTATATCATTAGCAACAATGGTGTTCGAAGCGTTCATACTAATATTACTACCAGCATGCAAAGAAGATTTCATAGGTTTTTTAATTTTCGCATCAAACAATCCATGTTTTAAATCAGGAAATAGAATAAGAAGCTCACTCTTGTACATTATGCCAAACTAGTGTAGACAAGAAACAACAAGATGCAATTGCAGGATCTAAAGGAAATAGCTTCGAGCACACACACGACGGCTCCAGAAAAATACTTTACCTGAGACCGTAGTATGAGAGCCTTTTTACCTTTCCTCCCCGGCAACGGCGCCGTAAAAGTGCTTGATGTCTACGTTCCCCTCCTTTCTCGTAGACGTTGTTGGGCCTCCAAGAGCGGAGGTTTGTAGAACAGCAGCAAGTTTCCCTTAAGTGGATACCCAAGGTTTATCGAACTCGGGGAGGAAGAGGTCAAAGATATCCCTCTCATGCAACCCCGCAACCACAAAGCAAGAAGTCTCTTGTGTCCCCAACACACCAAATAGGTGCACTAGTTCGGCGAAGAGATAGTGAAATACAGGTGGTATAAATAAGTATGAGCAGTAGCAACGGTGCCGTAAAAGTGCTTGGCGTGTAGTTGATGGTGGTGGTATTGCAGCAGTAGTAACGCAATAGAAACAAGAAACAAGCAGTAGTAACGCAGTAGTAGTAACGCAGCAGTAGTAAACAAGCAGTAGTAACTCAGCAGTATTTAGGAACAAGGCCTAGGGATTACACTTTCACTAGTGGACACTCTCAACATTGATCACATAACATAATAGATAAATGCATACTCTACACTTTTGTTGGATGATGAACACATTGCGTAGGATTACACGAACCCTCAATGCCGGAGTTAACAAGCTCCACAATAATGCTCATGTTTAAGTAACCTTTAGTGTAAGATAGATCAACGCTACTAAACCAAGTACTAGCATAGCATGCACACTCGTCACCTTCATGCATATGTAGGAGGAATAGATCACATCAATATTATCATAGCAATAGTTAACTCCATAATCTACAAGAGATCATGATCATAGCACAAACCAAGTACTAACACGGTGCACGCACGGTCACCTTTGCACACATGCAGGAGGAATAAACTACTTTAATAACAAATCACTAGAGTAGCACATGGATAAATTGTGATACAACATGCTGCAATCTTAAAGAGATATAAATAAGCACCTCACTATGCCATTCAATGAGTAAGTATTCTGTGAAATCTAGCCTAAGAGACCCACACGGTGCACATGTAGGATAACGTAGCATAGAAAACAAAAATTTTCCTACCGCGAACACGCAATCCAAGCCAAGATGCAATCTAGAAGACGGTAGCAACGAGGAGGTATCGAGTCTCACCCTTGAAGAGATTCCAAAGCCTACAAGATGAGGCTCTTGTTGCTGCGGTAGACGTTCACTTGCCGCTTGCAAAAGCGCGTAGAAGATCTTGATCACGATCGGTTCCGGCGCCCCGAACGGGCAGCACCTCCGTACTCGGTCACACGTTCGGTTGTTGATGAAGACGACGTCCACCTCCCCGTTCCAGCGGGCAGCGGAAGTAGTAGCTCCTCTTGAATCCGACAGCATGACGGCGTGGTGTCGGTGGCGGTGAAGAAGTCCGGCGGAGCTTCGCTAAGCTA
>NC_061508.1:307620305-307649683 GCF_022539505.1 Lolium rigidum
AACCTTGGTTTCATGCCGAGGGAAACTTGCTTCTATACGCATCATACCTTCCACTTGGGGTTCCCAACGGACGTGTGCATCTACGCGTATCAACATGCAGTCAATATCGCCTCCCCCCACCATGCCTTGGATAGACCCGATGTATCTAACATGGCGTTAACCAAATCAGTTAGAGTACGGTTCTTTCTTTCGGCCACCCCATTTGACTGAGGTGAGTAGGGATGCGTCCTCTCATGGATAATACCATGTTCCGCACAAAAAGAATCAAACTCGTTGGAAAAATACTCTCCACCACGATCGAGACCTTAGCCGCTTGATCTTTCGATCAAGTTGGTTTTCTCGCTTCAGCTTTAAAGATTTTGAAGTAATTAAGAGCTTCATCTTTAGATTTCAGGAGGTACACATAACAATATCGAGTAGAGTCATCAATTAAAGTCATGAAGTATCTTTTCCCTCCTTTTGTCAATTCGCCATTCATTTCACAAAGATCCGAATGTATAAGCTCCGGCGGTGCCAAGTCTCTTGCCTCCGCAGGTCTTGTGAGACTTACGTGGTTGCTTTGCTTGCACACATACTTGGCACTTGGATTTCTTGACAATAGCAAATTTTGGAATTATATTCATATTCGCTAGCCGCGTCATGCACCCAAAATTAATATGACAAAGTCGTGAATGCCAAATATCGGACTCACTATCATTGCAAACATGATTAATAATTTGAGTACATATGTCTGACAGAGATAAGCGGAATAAGCCTCCGCATACATAACCCTTTCCAACAAATTGTCCACACTTGGAAATTACAACTTTATTGGACTCAAAGACTAACTTAAATCCATCTCGACATAAAAGCGATCCGCTAACGAGATTTTTATTAATGGAGGGAACGTGCTGCACATTCTTCAGTTGGATGGTCTTTCCCGAAGTAAACTTCAGATCCACCGTACCAACACCATGAACAGAAGCACGTGAGCCGTTTCCCATCAGCCCGGAGGAAGTCCTTGCAACCTGATAAGAAGAAAACATAGACACATCAGAACATACATGTGTATTGGCTCCGGTGTCTATCCACCAATCAGGAGAATTACATACTGAAAGGACAGTAGGAGAAGTACCGTACCCAACGTCCTTCATCTCAGTATCAACGCCAATAACAACATTTGCGGACTTGCCGCTGTTCCCACGCCGATCATGGCGTTACGGGCAATCAGGAGCCCAATGTCCAGGAGCGCCACAAACATGGCAGTTCCCTTTCTTCTTATAAGGAGTCTTCCTCTTGAAGTTGGTTGAGTTTGAGGCTTTGTTCTTCTCGTCAAACTTGCCTTTTCCACTGTTCTTATTCTTAGACTTGTGAGATTGGAAGTTCTTCTTCTGTACCACATTGGCACTGGAACCTCCCTCAAAACTGTGAGCGCGTGTGTCCTTTGCTCTCGCCTTCTCTTCCACATGAAGCGAGCCAATGAGATCCGAAACGGAAAACTCTTGTCTCTTATGTTTCAGAGAAGTAGCAAAGTTCCTCCACGAAGGAGGAAGCTTGGCAATAATGCCACCGGCCACAAATTTGTCCGGTAAGGTACACTTAAACTGCTCGAGTTCTTTGGCAAGAGACTGAATCTCATGAGCCTGCTCGACCACGGAGCGCTCATCAGTCATCCTGTAGTCATAGTATTGCTCCATGACATACAGTTCAGTGCCAGCGTCCGAGACCCCAAATTTGGCCTCGAGCGCATCCCACACATCTTTACCATGGTCGAAAGCCATGTACGGGTCAACAATGTTGTCCCCAAGAATGCTGAACAAGGCCGCCTTAAACATGGCGTCGACCTTCTCAAACTTTCCCTGCTCCTCTGCAGAGAGAGGCCCCTCAGGTCTAGCATCTGTGGCGCTAAAACAGCCTAGGTTTGTAAACCATAGAACTGCCTTTGTGCGCCACCTCTTGTAATGCATACCATCAAAGGAGGGAGGTCGAGTAGCGGCAGCAATGCTGCTTGAATTGATTTGCCTATAATCAGGTTTTTGGATTGTTGAATATATAAGCAAATATCCATATGAAATAATCCATAGAAGTAATTTATAAATCATGACTATGTAGACGAATAAACTAAACGTACAGTCTAGTAAGGTAGATGAACAGATCACATCTAAACAAGACAAACCGATCGCATCTACCACATATACTAGAAGAAGAAACTCTAACGAGACTGAAAGAGAGACGACAAAATCACGTACTTCACGAGCAGCGTCGTTGTCGCCCATGTTGAGGTTGTCGAAGAAGTTGCTGAGATCCGGGAAGAAGTTGTCGGTGTGGAGGAACTCGTCGTCCGAAGACGACGTCGTGCTGCCGATGAGTCGCGCCGGAGCGCTCCCCAAAAACCTGATTGCCCCTCACCCGTACGAGGTTCACGAGAGGCGGGGTTCCGGAGGCCTCATCGTCCCGGCAGTCGGTGCACGCCGACGGACGGGATGAGGAAGACGAAGGCGGCGGCGCAATAAACTGGAAACTGGTAGTCGCATATGTAACACGTACAGGCTAGGGTTCTCGTCCGCGCTCAGCCCACGTACGAGTTCACGATCCAGAAAAACCGGAACGAAAACGGCTGAGTTAACGCGTCCGTTAATAGCTCATAATTGTGATTGATTACACAAATAATTTCCCGAACAGCAAAAAGATAAGCTCGGCTCGGCGAGATTCCCGCAACCCGCGGCGCGTCGTGACGTGACGAGGCGAGGCGGGCGGCGGAGGAGGAGGAGTGCGCGAGGGCTCTCTCTCTTCTCACTCACTTACTAGAACTAGAACAGCCCACCTTATATACCACTCCAACTCTCTCCCAACTAGCAATGTGGGACTAAACTTTAGCCCCCACTAGTGCTGCCACTGATTTATGATATGGGCCATGTGAGTTTCAGAATTTGATAATGGGCCATGGGCCAAAGGCCAAATGCCCACAAATTCCAGCAGATTACACCTGCGACAATTGAGCTTGTCATTTTTCTTGGCTTTTTTACCATTAGCTTTTGCTGCATCACCCTCCTGAACCTCTTGAGGATTTAAATTTTCCTCATGATTCCCATCAAAAGGCAGTACACCTCCACCTTGAAATAACTGGGCGTTTCATGGTTGCAAAAGAGTAGCAGGTGTACCCAATGTAACACTTTGATCTCCTGTCTTATGCACATCAGCATTCACCACTTGACTCTGTTGAACAAAACCACCAGGTTGCATACTTGTAATTCCAGCTCCATCTCTACCAGTACCACCGGTGGCTATGCCAGGTCCACGGCCACCATGGTTATACCGACCCCCTCCACATCCAAACTCATTCCGACGAAAATATCTGAATACCCAGTGATTAAAATTTCCACGGTGACCACCATTGTTGAACCCTGATCCAGCGTTGAAACCTCCCTGGAACCCATTGTCCCCTTTGACTACAATGGCCTTGAAACCCGTGATGGCCCTGCACTTGGTGTCCACCATTCCCCCTGAAGGTAAATCCATTCTGGTGCCCACCATTGCCACCAAAACCTCCATTGTTGCCCTGAAAAGGCCCATTGCCTGATCCATTGCCACTCTGAAACCGGTTCCCTGGGAAACCTTCCGCAGCTCCATACCCTGCGCCATTAGCCTGGCCACTAGAAGATCCAGCCTCAAAATTGTTGAAACCACTACGGCCACTCGTGTTGCTATACCCATTGTAGTGTCCATGATTTCCCTGACCTCTGCCTCCTCCACCGTATCCACCTTGCCCTCTCTGGAAAGCAGCAGCCCGACCACCTCGATCACCCATGGAGGCGGCGATGACAGGCGCTGACCTGATGTTTTTCCGCCAGGTGAACCCTAACAGCGTACGTAGCCCCTGCGCCTCTCGGTTTGTTTTACCAGCGTTCACTCGGAATCGATGTCCCACTAGTGGGCTGGCATATGAGAACGGCCCATGAGTCCGCATACGCGTTTTCTGAAATTTGAAATCTGCTGATCCGCTAACATCGGATTTAGTCGCCGGAGACGACAGCGACGGCGCCCAGCACCGCCGGTGACGCCTCGTGACTACAGTCCATTCTGTTGCATCAATGACATTCCCCAATGGAACAGTTGATGCCTCCAAAACTGGTAATTTTAGGTCTGTGAACGCATGTGTTCTTCGATCTGCCTTGGATTTTGAAAACTGGCTAGAGATCTCATCTCGGGAAACATCAGCAAGGACCGGAAGGGATGACAGATCAGAGAGATGAGGATGCAAGATCGGTGCAGCATACCTCGCTGAAGCCCTTTTCCTCCATTTGTTAACCACCTGAATTTTCTCCGACGAAGAAAGCGAATGATCCGACACCGGGGAAGGAGAACTGCAAAAGAAGGACACGGGAGAACCTGGAGTCTTCTCACCTGCATCACTTACCTCGTCTCCGTTGAGATTCCCGGCCGCCGGAGCCCAGAATCGCCCCTGAATCACCCCCAACGGGTCTCCCCGCATTTTTCGCTGATGTGCACAACCACTTCGTCGCTAGGGAGGATAACCTTCTACTCTATTATCAGATCGGAAACAATACAAACAGTGGATGAAACAACACATGTAGGTTGCACAGGCGCATATGAAACAATATGTTGATTCTACCTTGTACATATCGGCTTCTCTCGTACAGAACGAAGTGGCTAATAAATTTACTAGTACTAGCTAGTAGACTTAATTAAGTTAGATCAGTAGGATTGAGCTACAAGAATCATACTACTCCAAGTATTAAGGGGATGGAGTTTTGACTCTGGAACCGGTGAAAAGTGGTAGGTGTCCACTAACGGCTATTCCTGGCTCGGCTCCGATAACGCAATTCCGGGAGGAGTCGGTAGTTGGGCACTGGATCCCTTCGGACCTGGAGAACGTGTGACACTGGGTCGGGGTTTGGTGAACCAACAGGTCGCTCCTTTAGTTGAAGTATCGGGCCCCTTTTTCGTTGCCTAGGTTACAGATGGTCATGATATCTGGACCAACTAATCTTGCACCGTGATGTGTGCCAAAAGTATTTATACATAGAACATTTATAATATCACAGTTTTGATGAAAAATATACTTATATATTAAAATGGAAAGTAATGGTCTATGGTGGATGTTGGCTACTATCACATATTCAAAATGTAATTTATTTGTAGACAGATGCATTAATTATTTTGTTGATATATACATATGTGTTAACATGGATGTGTATTAGCTAGTATACAATTGACCATGCCATCTTTGGTCTTGTATTTATTAGTGAAAGGCGATACAGAAAACCTCCACAGAGAAAAAAATAATTAGTAACAAGTTTCAACTCCATTATTTCTTGATCAATCCATGATATTTTTTCATTTATAATCCATCCGGTCATGCAAGAGTTGCTATGCTATACAGTGTTGCGGTTTTCAAAATTATAAATTTGACCATCCAATTCTATTAAATATAACAATGTATTATAAGATCCAAGAAATACTTACAATTTGGAAGTACTTTTGAAGACGCGCCTATGATTCTCAATAACATAATCTAAAATATCCACAAAGATATTAATAGTAAAGATATCATGTCCAATCAAAGCGGAAGTTTTGGCAGCATCTCTCAAGAGTAGTTAAGTATAGTAAGATGGATAAATTTAATCCGTTTGCCGCCACACACACACGGTAGATGATCTCACTCTGTTAGATAAATACATTATCGATCGTTGCTGTAACTTGAGTATATATGGTTATCTTAGAGATCTAGGCAATACTTGCTTTCGGTCGCTATCTTAATCTCTTTTTTAGGTGTTATCCATCTTAATCTAGTGACTTGAATGTACACCATATGCAAGAGCATGCCATATTGCTGCTGCTACCAAGCAACAAAAGAAGGAAACAATAAACTCAAACCGTAGGTTTGTTGCTAGACTTGTGGCCACGCCGATCGACCATTCACTTGCTAGTCTAGTGTGATGTTTATCGACACTGTCTCCACGTCACTGGATAATAAAGTGAAGGACGGGAGAACTGGAGAAGGAAGAAAGAAAATGAAGACAGATTAGGCAGGTCGGTCACCATGCATGCACATATTGCTAGAGATATCCTAGTCCCACACGTATGTACTGCCTCACGTGAAGTTCTCGTCAAGTTACTTTGCGAGATGCTCCTTTTGAAAGTTGGTTTCGTCAAAGATCCTTTTGAAACGCATTCCTAAGCTACCTGCACCTTTAGCTAAGTGAGAATTCGCCACACGTAAGACGCATCTCTAAGCTAACTTAATTATCTTTTAGGGCATGTTTGATTCAAAAAATATCATTATGGTGAAATACGTACAATTTGTTGCGAATAACCAAACCAAAGAAGATTGTACTTTCCAAACGAGCCAAGAGGAAGGACAACAAGAAAAACACACTAAAATCACCCTCGGTAAAAGATTTATCTATGTTCGCTTGTGCTCTTCAACTCAAGGTTTAAAATAAGGCGCTATTTCCTCGCAATAGCTATAGCATATTTAAGAGCTGGCGGTAAGTTTTTTCAAATATGCTTGCTACGATGCTAATCGCGTTTTATCGGCTCTATACCGCATATAGCGACGCTATTTCCTTTTCACGGAAAGCCAACAGCACGTCGTCTGATCGGTCCATGGGTCCAAGTCCAGGTATCCAATAGGCCAGTACTCCACTGCATCTATTCTAACCTAGACTAAATTCCAGACTCCTTGTACGACAATTCCTCACCGACAGTCCAAGTGTCCAATACGCTACACCAATCTATTGGCTTCTTTGTTTATCGTGACAATGAGCACCAATCTGCGGGTTCTTCTTCAGAAGATGATGCCATTCAATCTTGTTTATATGAATACAAACTTTATCTATGTTGTTACCCCATTAGCTCTTGATGTTATGCTACATTCTCTTAAAAATGTTGCCTTTCATTCTTGACTATAGTTATGAATTTATGCCTCACATCTATGTTCATGCCATGGATTTGGCTCTTGAAGACTATTGGAAACCTGTTCTAAAGGATGTGGTTAAGCGTGTGTTCTTCTAAACAAAATTTTAGCTGCTGAAATCCTTAATATTTATCTTCTTTTTGCAGAACGCTATTTTTAAAATAGCATACTACTCGCTATGGCATGCTATAACTTGTATAGCGTCTAGAGAAATGGCGTCTACGGGTGTTTTGGAACATGGGAGCATATGCTTCCTCTATTTTGAAATGCATCTTACACATATTTTGAATTTTAAAAAAGTTGAAACAAAAAATTCATACATACATCTTCACGTGCTATGCTCTCACAAAGTCGTTTCATAAAAAATCGACTTGTTATGTGACGTGTGTAAAAAAGACAAAATTCTGTGCTAAAAATAATATTTTTCACAAGATAAATTTTCTCTTTTTTACATAGTTCATAAAAAATATTGTTTTTCGTGGAACTTGACGAACGCACATATACTATGGGGATGTACATGTAAAATAATTTGTCAAAATTTTTTAACACTTCGAAATATGATTTTTTGGTAGAGAGAGCATACGCATCCGGGAGCCGAATTGATTTTCCGCTAGAGAAAGGCCTTGCTAAAAAAATAGCTCGCTATTTTAGACCTTGCTTCAACTAGATGGGACATGTCCTTCTACCTCTTCGAGAGAACAACTCTTTCTAGTGATCGATCATCAGAGGAAAATCCAAGGTTTACTATTTTACTGTGATCTAAGCTACAAAGATATACTTTATCATTTTGAAAAAACATCTTGCATATAGCTTGTGATCAAAGTCGTACCTCTAATGTTTAAGCAAGTAAATAGAACCATCCTAAAATTTGAAATAGTGTGCTACCTCTTCGTTATAGCAGATTCCCAACACTTCCGCTAAAGATATGTTATTTTAGCACTAAATAGGATCCCCCACTAATAGCTCACTAAATCGCGTCAGAACACTCAATAGAGCTCAAAATAACGCTATTTGTCCCATGCTCAAATATTTTCATATTTTGATTTGAAAGTTACACCTGAGTATGTAATATGCATTTATGCACTACTTTTATTAGTACTACAATCATCGTTAATTATTGTTCAGTACAAATTTGTATCATTGAATTTCTTGTCATATTTATAAATAATATGAATATCTGATGCCTAATTTTTCTAGGAGTTGTCTTGTTTTGTAGAAAACGTTAAATGGTTTACCTTCGCTGTAGCTTTCTTAGCGCCTGGAAATAGTCGATGCTAAGACATATAGCCTGGTATTCTAAACTTGAACCATCGTGAAATTGATATCCATATGGTGCACAATTTTTATTGTGGACTTTGATACCTTTTATGAATATATTCTTTAAAATTTTAAATTTGACTTTGATTAGAAACTATATGCAACATATTTTTGGAAACAGCTGAAGGAGTACACGGGTCAGGATGTAACCATGAAATGTCTTACACCCTTCGATCCATATCAAGTGTCACTGACATATGGAAACAATTTGTACAAAATCAGACCTAGTTGTATTTTAATTAGAAATACATATATATGCAAATAAAGTCAAAACTCCTATTTTTAGATGGCGGGAGTATATAAGTAAAGACGAGGACGACGCACATGCATGCGTGCCCGCTGAGACGATGCGAGTCATGCTACGGCCGGCCGGTCTATTCGTCAATTCACCGCCGTCGACCATAGTTAACAGAAAATTAACTAGAGTAAAAGTATATGGTTCGATCCTTTTCGTTTCCCATATCCGTGCCGTTCATGCACCATCGCAACCTATAAATAACTACGCACATGCTTTTCTTCTTCGATACATCTATGTCTATCATTCGAGTCTCTGCCGCGTAGGATGAATTAATTGGTCGTTTGGGCACAGGAAACTGATTATATATCATCTCCGACTTTGCGTTTAAGTTGGCGATGATTCAGTCTCAATCAATCAAACTTATCAAGATTCCATTCTGGCGGCTTGGCGAACTGAACACTGATTCCTAGCTAGTACAGTGTGTGCTGGATATCTCTGTAGTATATAGGAGTATATCGAGTTATCGATCTCTCGCGATCAGGTCCTAGCTGCCTTGGTTTTGGTTTGTCCTCGTCTAGTCCTCTGCTTGTCTCGACGGTATATAGACACGGATCGAGACTGACTCACGTACTGATGTAGTACGATGTTACAGTCACATGCATCTAACGGCTCCATTCACAATCTTCGTAACCACCCTGCAGAATCGGTGGAAATTGACAAAAATAACCTTGTCTGAAGCTTCAACATAGAATAGTACAGATTTTTAAAAATTCACAAAATGTGTTCTTTCCATGACGTCTAGGCCCTAGCTGGATAGCAGTAGCACACTCCCTTGCCTTGGGCGCGACCAGAACTTTTTCAACCGAGAAAAATCTTGGCACAAATTAAATATATCGGATTAAAAACAATCACAACACACCTTCTTTCTATGACGTCTAGGGCTAGCTGGGGTGTTGTGCTAGTTAGCACGACTCCCCCGCCTTGGGAGTCATCAGTCATGGCAAGATAGCACAAGGCTCTATCGGTCTTAGGGCGGAGGCATCGTGCAAAGATACAATTTTGTGAAGAAAAATTAGATTCGTTTCAATTTATACTGAAGTTTAAGAAAAGATTCATTTTTATCCATTTTCAGGCAGAACTAATTGTAATACACATACATGCAAATCGCAAGTATTATACTTGACTGGAAATCATACGAAGTACCTGTTTCTTCTTAACTAGTACAGGCGTGATTGATAGCCCGCATGACTATAAAACAGGCCGTGGAGAGCAAAACAAAGGATGATTGGCTGGCTAGGCTCCCTTCTTGTTGTGACCAGCCGGCGAGGCTCCAGAGTAAGGGCATCTCCAGGGCGGGGCGACGCATATTTATGTCCGTTTGCGTCGGGCACGGACACAAAAAACATTCGCATGTTCACATGCGTCTGCCCCTGCTCCAGCGGCAGGGACGCATTTATTTGACCGCATGCGTGATTAGAGAGGAGAGAGAGGGAAGGATTCTATTTGTGTGGCTAGGAATAAGCGCATGCGTGATTAAAGGAGGAGAGAGAGGGCTGCATGCAGCACAACCGGACACAAACGGACGCGCGGACGCGTCCGCAGAGACGCATTCCTGGCACATATTTGATCCACGTTTGCGTCAGGACAGACACTGCGAACGTTTTGCGTCGCCCCGCTGGAGGGCGTTTTTTGTCCACGCAGACGCAAACGGACGAAAAACGTCCATTTGCGTCGCCCCGCTGGAGATGCCCTAAGGCAGAATGTCCATTTTCTCGGGGCCATGCATGTTTCAGGCATCTTTGTGCACCAGCGATGCAAAGATGCTTTCCGCTCACTTTTCCTTAAATTAGATTCATTTTGATATAAAAAAAAACTTTTACATCGTAGGTGGCATGCAACTAGAAAATCCGTTTTACCGAAACATGACGTTATTTTACATAATATATCTAAATTCATGTTTGTAAATTTTTCTTAAAACTACTTGACATAAGATATGATCATATCAAAGGATTTTTTTTCGAATCTAAAAAGACGATCCGGGGGGAGGGGGGGGGGGGGTGTGGAGGAAAATATCCAAAGCCCTTATCACCGGCGCACCACGTGGTGCGCCTGTGGTAATCAACATACCACCGGCGTCTCACTATAGTGGTGCGCCAGCAGTAAGGCTGGGTCCCGGATTTTTGCATCGATGTGGACATGGTCGAGCCTTATACCCAGCGCGCCTTCCTAAACGTGTGCCGGCGGTATTTTCTTATCACCGGCGCGTCTCAATAGGCGTGCGCCGGAGGCAAATACCACCGGCGTGTTCTTTATTTGGTGCGCCGGTGGTAACACTGGGCCTATAGGCCTTTTCCTAGTAGTATAATACATGGAGCACACTTGCCCTGCATCCCCACTACCCACGACGCCGCACTCATCTCTTTCTCCTCCAAACCCTAGATTTCAAGCACCTTTCTATCCACTTAGAACCCTACTTGTTTATGGCTTTCCGCTACACTTAGTAATACATATATGCCCAAGCAATTCTCGGGAGATCCCGACGCCAGGTCTGGTCAAGCCACGCTAGAGCACTCCACTTCTCAGGTGCTCATTATCCATAGCGTTCTGTTTTGTTTTTCTTCCTTTCTGCTTTCATATTTCATTTCTCTTTTACTTCCTTTTTGCTTTCAGATTTCGTCTTGTTTTGCTTCCTTTATGCTTTCATATTTTAATCGCGCTTGTGTTTATTTTAGATCCAACTCCAAAACTATGGTGGGCTAGACCCCTAAACAAAGGACAGCGGGCCGAACCCCTGTATAAAGGACGGTCGGCCAAACCCTGACCAAGATTCAAATGGGCCTAAAAATTTAGAAAAAATTCAAAAAGAGAATGAAAAACCAAAGCACATAACATTCTTATGTCATATGTATAGTAAGCATTCAAGTTGATAAACAAGGTCTAGAACCGGCCGAAGTCCTGTACGGAGCACAATGCATGGGCCTGTCATCGGCAAGGTCATCACGCATGCCTTGTTGAAGATGGAAATATCTAGATTAGCAATTAGAAGATTAGTCCTAAATTAGATTGTAGTACGCTAAGTTTCATTAGCTGCTCATCCTACTCAATTTTGTGAAATCAGCAGCTTGGCTACATATTGCTCCAATGTAGTGTAATGAGTTTTATGTGCTGATGAAATAAATTATCTTATCATAATGGAATGGACATGGAAATCTAAACATAATTGATACACTAATCTAGTAATGTTGACTGTGATTAACTTTTTTTACCGTCGAAAAGATATGGAAACATGTCACAAATAATGTGCCATGTCTTATCTATTCCCGGCAACAAAATCTCACACTACTACAAAATAGCTAATCAGTGGCACACCCATATTAGCACCTATATTAGCTATCAGTGGCGCACCTAGGTGCGTCACTGCTATCACGCCACTGCTAACAGTTAGCAGTGGCACACCAGTGGTGCACCATTGCTATCTGGCTTAGCAGTAGTGCGCTACTACTAGCTTTGTGGTACGCCACTTCTAAACGCGTGAGATGCGTCACTGCTAAAATTTGAAATTTCTGGATCTGGATCTGGCACATTTTTTTTGAATGTTTTGGCTCATTATTTTTCTCGTTTTTGTTGCCCGAATTATTTGTCCAATGTTCATTCTCATTTTTCATAGCCTAGCCACTGGTGAGGATGGAGGATGGATAATGGATGAGAGAGGTAGGAGAGTTGACGATGGAGGATGGAGGAGAGGAGAAAGGTCGGAAGTAATGGATGCCGGAGGGTCGCTGGAGAGGAGGAGGGATGCTGAAGGGTCGTCGGAGAGTAGGGTCACCGGAGGTCGTCGGAGTGGAGGAAGTCACCGGAGTGGATAAAGTCGTCAGAGTGGATGGAGAAGTAGAAGGACATGATGAAAAGAGAGGAGGAGGAGGTGAGGATAGGAGAGTAGGAGGGTAGGAGGAGGAGAGGAGAGGAGGAGGAGAGGAGAAGGAGAGGAGGAGAATGTGTGGAGGAGGAGAGAAGAGGGAGGAGGGAGTAAGTAGATGGCCCGTCAATTTCAAAATTCGTGGACGGGAACCTTAGCAGTGGCGCACCAAGGCATTGGTGCGCCACTGCTATTTTTTTCTTTTTTTGAAATTTCCCAAAATCTAAACCCTAAAAAAGTCATGTTTCTGTTTTGAATTTGACGAATCCAAATTTTGTTTAAACGACCGTAGGTGGTTGAATTCAGATAGGAAATTTCGCGTAGATACATTTTCATATAAAAAAGATTTTCATTGGAGGTTGTATGCAACCAGAAATCTAGTTTTACCGAAACATGACGCCATTTTGCAAAAGCAAACAAAAACTCATGTTTGTTAATTCTCTTTAAAACTAGATGACATAATACATGGGCATCTCGAAGGATTTTATTTTTTGAAATTTTTATCTGTTTATTTTATTTTTTTCAGAACCAAAAAGGCGATCCACGGAGAGTGTGGCGAGAATTTTGGCCAAGAGTTACCAGTGGCACACCACATATAGGTGCGTCGCTGCTATTTAGATGTGGCACACCTATATGTGGTGCGCGACTGGTAACTCATGGCCATTCTATACCTACATCCTACACTTAGCAGTGGCGTATCCCTTCTTGGCGCGTCACTGCTATCTCACATAACTGAGGCGCACCTCTAAGGGGTGCGGCACTGCTAAGTTTGGGGAGGGGTGGGATCTAGCGTCTAACGCTGAGTGGTGGCGCACCAGAAAGCAGTGCAGTACTGCTATTTTTCTATTAGTGGAGCACCACTTTTCGGTACGCCATTGGTAACTAGAAGTGGCGCACCAAAAAAGGTGAGCGCAACTGATAGTTTTTTTTACGCCTAGTCCTTTTTCTAGTAGTGTCACAATTTTTGGCATACTTGAAGATATCATAGCATGTGACTTTAACATCTGTTCAGATCCCTTCTAATGCTCTCAACTTAATTGAAAAATCAACTGCATCTTCCTTCTTGCTCTCTATTTCTTTTATGTCCACAAATCTCTTCATCACTACTACTAAAGCATCTCCACTAGTATTTTTAGGATTTCTCTTGGGCTTCTTAGATATCTTTTTCACTTTATCTCTTGCAGAACTGATGACGTTGAGACTCCAAGTACAAAGTGTTGTGTCAGCAGAGTATTTTTTTCCCACAAGGATGACTCAAGTGTTATATCAAACTCTCGGGGAATGTAGTAAATATTTATCGCTCCCTCTCTTCTTCTAGCAATCCTGCAAAATAAAATAAAGCCTTATATTCACAGCTCCACCGTGTGGTTGTCAAGCACAAGGATTTATGTAAGTAAAAGTAAAATAAAGTAGTAACTAGAGCAAAGTAAACAAAACAAGTAAAGTAAACTAAGTAAACCGGTAAAGGTTTGTTTGTTTTGGGGTTTTGAGTGCAAATAAGATACCTAAATATTTTGTATTTTCGGATTAAAATAGTTTTGCAAATAGAAAGTAAGATAAATTCAATGGAAAGGTGTTTCTTATGATTAAAATTGGATTGGGTTCATGTGTTCATTTGACTATTCTCTCCTTTACGTTGTAGTGGACAATAACAATTCATCAATGAGATATAAAAGAATATAACTTCAACATGTGTAAGATACACATTCATATGGACATCACGTACTAACATAGAGATGATGCAACACATCTCTCTTATACTCCACAAGACAGGAAAAACTTCAAGCAATGTTGTATTAATAATTTACAGAGTATAGCCATAAGTATTTTGACATGATGTTTGAATATCAAATATGCTACCTTGATCAAACAAGAACGTCGCTTTTGTCACGTGACGAACATAGCACATGCATTCACTTTATCCCTAGTGAGATAGTAAAACAAAAGGAAAAGCCATAATAGATCATGAATTTGTTGTCACTATACAATCACTAAAACCATGATATTCCGTCTAACACACACATCACCCCACACACGTTCTTGCATACAAATTGGATCAGAACCATAATTAAGAATGGGATACATAATATGCATCTATCAATACACCTTACACAAAGTAGAGTCAAATCTCATAGCATCATATCATAGAATAAAGATCCACCACATAGGTATTACATATATGACCGTAATCATGTTGGGCAGCTCATATGGCACTAAGAACTTTGAAGAACATGAGAGAAATAGATCAAGCTACTTCCACAAACCCGTACTCCAGAGGTGGACTACTCCCCCTTGATCATGGTGATGATGATGAAAACATTGGAGAAACTGGAGATCACTCCAACGGCGGCTTCATTCGGTGGAATTTTTCTCTCCAATCTAATCTGCCGCAGCCTCCATTTTCGTGTTTCTGTGTATTTGCGTCACTCTCCTCCAGAGAACTCTTGGGGGTCATATATATATAGCAGTTTTTAGGTTAAAATACGTCAGTTCGCGAAAGAATCAAGCGAATTGGACGATTGGCGGCCGAAAGACGGGGAGGGGCGGCGCGCCCTAGAAAGGTGGGAGCCCATCTTGCCTCTTTTGGCCCCATGGCCTCTCCAGGTCTACTCTAAAAGCTCGTCTTGCTTCTTCTGGTGAAAAAATGACGTTCTAGAAATCATAGCTCAAATTGACTTCGTATAGGTCCTTGAAATGAAAATAATACACAAAACAGGGTTTTCCTGTTCTGCAAAGTTATAAACTAAACAAAGAAGATCATTGGTAAATCCCTATAAATCAATGTAAAATATGGTATTATCATCATATATGTTGCAAATATGCGATAATTAATGTAAATAAAGTACAAAATTCATGTATGCATTTTACACGCATCAACAACCAACAACACTTGTTCGATTGGGATGTTTATCCTCCCCATCCTTCTGTTCAGCAGTCACAACTTGATCCAACATTTCCAATTCATCATCTATAGCATTTCATCAATTCATTCTTCTCGTTGAAGTTAACAACCATGATCCACTCAGAAAGTTAATGATAATACCTAGATAGCTGAGGTAAGAACAAAAATAATTTAACTTCCATGGTCAATGACTAACTGAGAAATGATTAACTTCCAAGGTCAGTGACTAACTGAGAAATGACATGTCAAATTCACTCCAGGCACCAGTGATCGTGCTATTGGTATCAATATTAAATGTTTGGCAAATCTTAGCCCGATGTTCTATTGGTTATCCAAAATCTGGGTGATGTACCAACCACAATGAACAAAGAACTAAAATTTGTCATCACTTGATTTTCATTTCATTTTAGCATCATGCTACACAAGACAGGTCCCCCATGAGACCAAAAGGATATTTAAATCATAAAGAAAACAGCAGCACTCAAGACTATGAGAGAATAGTTTTCTTGAAAAAAAAGAGTCCTCTCGTTAATATAGTAATATACCGCAGAGCAAAACATAGGAAGCCGAGCTAGAATTTCTAGCCTAGAAAGGAAACTAGGTATGTCCTCTGGCTGCCTAATCTTCTTTGGCGCTGGAACAAGGAGTCTCATACTAAAAACTATCAGCAAGGACAATACTATGAACTTGGAAGACCTAAAATGTGCATGTAAAAATGTCATTTTAATATTCGTCTTCTAGTGATCTCCCGATCATCCATAGATATGTAGGTGCAGCGCAAGTAGGTCTGTCGGTGTCGCTTTGTGCGAGGTGATCAACACATGAGATGAATGAACCGGATGGTTAGGAGGGCAGTGACATGCCAGTCCACCAGAGTTCAAATCCCAGGCTTGACACTTTGGTGTCTTATTAAAGACGTAATTTTCTTCAGTGGGAGGTGATGTTTCCGTCGACAACGAGCCGTCGTCAATCTCCAGAGCCGTTGGATCAGTTTCCTGAACTCAGTCTCTCGAAAATGCTCATAGAGGTATAGTGTGTGTGCATGCATAAGAATGAGTGTATGTACGTAAATGTGAGAATATGTGCCTCTACGGTGTTTCGCAAAAAGAAAGGAGATGAGATGAGATTACTCATAAGTGCAAGCAAGCGAGGCTCACACAGAACGATGAGGCTCACCGGTGGTAGGCGCCACTGAGTGGGAAGCGCTGCTGGCGGTCATGCTGCACCGCCATATCCATGAAGCAAGAGAGGAGAGGCGGGCGCGTCTAGCAGGAACAAAGGGGATGAACGACGACGAGGTAGACCCGTCGCGCGACCCAAGTGACGACGAGTATATTGCGGTTTATTTTTAGTCCAATCTAGTTCAAGTTTCATTTAAGTTTTTGTACAATAGTCCTAATTTAAATGAAATTTGGCCTCTTAGTTTATACTCATTTGCTTGTTGAAATTTTTAGTTAGGATTCTTATCGAGATCAATGGTGTGTGTAACATCTCCTAAAATTAGAAAGCAGGTGCCGGCGCCCTCAATACGCACTGTGTGCGCACCTACCGTTGCATGCTCTAACCCGGCCCCCTTCTAGCACGAAACAAGGCATAAAGTGTGCAGATAAAACGTTTGGATAACCTTCTTATTTTAATGAAATCCGCAAACAGAACTACAAAAGCGAATTTCCTCTTATAGTGATGTCCGATCATCCACAGAGAGGCAAGAGAGAGAGACGTACGTGCAGGTGCAGCGCAAGCATGTGACTGTGATTGATGGCCCTCCTGACGTCTCTTTATGCGAGGTGATCAGGAGATGAGATTACGGTGATTCCATCGTCGTGTTCCACTAGCTACCTATCCACGGTCGTTTCCCTTTCACCCTTTCCATCCTCCATCCCCCGCTTTAATCCCAAGAGCATCTTCAATCGCGTTCCCCAAACCGTCTCCCAAACCGCGTCGGATCGAGCGTTTGGGAGACGGGTTTTGTTCGTGTCGCGTTTGGGGGACGTCGCTCCCCAGCCGCGTCCCCAAACGCCGCCCCCAAACATTTAAAATATTTTTTCTAGCATTTTTATTTTAATTTCCACAAACTAATATATAATTGGGTACGTGGTTTCCACAAACTAATACATAGTTGGAACCATGGTGGACACAAATATAAAATATTGCAAATAAACTAAACCTAACTAGGCCGTGCATCGGAGATTTCCTGTGTTCGCTGCTAAGAAAGAACACTCGAGGGCACACACAGTCACCTAAACTGGAAAATCCAGCGGAAGGATGGTGCCCTTGTTGGTTCTACCGATGAGGCGAACAGGCAGAAACCTCCGTGCACGTATTCGCTGCGAAGAAACAACACTCAGTCGTCCTCCTCGTCGGTGCTGTCGCTGTGGTAGTCCCTGTCGCCGTGGTAGTCCCGGCGGCAGCGCCTCTCATCGAATACCTTGACGCTCATGTCCCTGTTGCCGAAGTAGGAGAACAGGAGGATGAAGCCGACTTCGAGGCTGTGGTGGCGCGCGAACTTCTCCCAGCCGATGTTGAGGTACATCTTGCCGCGCGCGTCGTAGATCGCGTCGACGATCCACCGGTAGTAGCCGCACGAAGCCTCCCGCAGATGCATCTTACGCGGGCGTACGCCGCCGACGTACTCGGCGAAGGAGTCCGGCAGCCTCTGGATGCTGCGCGGGTCGCCCTTGAGGACGAGGACGAACTCGAACAGCGCGTCCGGCTCCACGTCCATCTCCGACGATGAAGACGACGACGTGGGAGGCGACGGCGATCGTTCAGCTATGCCGCGGCCACGACCACGACCACGACCACGACCACGGCCGCGGCCGCGAGGTCGGCCTCCGCCTCTACCAGACATAGCGTCGAGTCTTGTTGAGAGATGGTGGCGGCTAGGGTTTGGGAGAGAGGCGCTAGGGTTTGTGTATGAGAGAGACGACGAGAGGCGCCCCTTTTTATAGGCCGGAGGGAGGCGGATGAGCGGTGGCGCTCATTAACGCCGCCACGCAGAGCTAGGCGCGACGGGACGCGTCGATGCGCCCTCTGCAGAAACTGTACCGTCGCTGCGCGCCAATAACTTCCGTCGCGAGGTAGGCGACGGTTAGGTTTAAATTAATTGTGCCGCTGACGGGTCAGTCCCGCCACTCCCCGCCTCGCTTTTCGGTGTGTCCGGCGACCCCGGAGCATCCCCTGTGGGACGGGGACGGGCTCGGGGTGCCGGACACTATATCGGAGCGCCCCGACAAAAATAGGCTTTGAAAGACGCGGCTGGAACGCATTTTATATCCGGCACGCCCCAAATCTCTTTGAGAACGTTTTGGAGGACGCGACTGCAGATGCTCTAAAATCGATCGAGATCACGAGTACGTATACGTGCAGCTCGATCGGATTCCGCAGTGCCGGATGCGCTGTCGGCGCGTCCTTGGCGCGGTGGCGGTTGGTGTGGTTTACACGCGCGCGCCGGTTGAAGTGACTCGTTTTGATACCCAGAATCAGTCGATATAAGTTGCTGCTTCAAAGTGCTGGCTAGCTTATTCGTTTCTATTTTCGGCAGTACATATTATGCTAGTTAAATGCTCACATTTTCAAACCTAAATCTCAATGTGACTGGCAACCGCAAACTCGACCGTGGTTGTCACTAATTAATAAGTTCTCTACACTAAATTCATACCCCAGCACTATGCGGGTGGGAATCAGGGGTCTGAGAATTGCAAGATCTGCTCACTTTTTTACTGTCTCGATATTTTTTTTTTGAAATGGGGAAAAATCGCCCCAGCTTCTGCATCCAAGAAATGCACACGGCTTTTTTTATTACAATATTCACAACATCTTACAAGAGCAATATAAAAAATCAAACTCGAAACCATCTCGCTAAACCTACAGAGGGATGAAAGGGGTGACAATTCACCAACTCATATCATCCAAAAACCAAATGCCTTCTCAGGCCGCCCAATAGCAGATGAGAAGCACATCCAGTCAAACAGATTCTCAGCATACACCAACGCACACATCGTAGAAGTTGCTACCGCCGTCTTCCTCGACACCATCTTCAAGAGAGATCATTGCATTGACCATGCTAGGCCTGCCATCGATGCCGCCATGGCGCCAGACGACTCCACCATCCCGCGCATGTCCATCACACTGCATCCGTCCCGAGACACCACTGCACCATGCCGTGGCGACTCGACGACGCCGACCCAGCAAAAGCACACCGCTCCCCCTCAGTACCATCGCCATCCGTTGTCTGCTCCAAAAACGATGCCCCTAACAGGGAGAACGGCGTTGCGCGCCGCCATCGTTCGATCCGGGAGACCCGGGTCTAGGGTTTCCCCTGAAGCAGCCCAGGCGAAGAACGCAGACTGCAGAGACAATGCCTTCAACAAGGTAACGACGAAAGGCGCCGCCATCATCCGTCGTGACCGAAGTTCGGGCCGGCTTTCACCGGCAGCTGCGCCTCGCCATCGGGAGCTAGGGGACGGATCGCAAGATCCGCCACGGCTAGCTACACAACTAGCCGATCTCCTCCGGCGAGAGAAGACCACCACCGCGGTACCACGGTTAGCGGCACCTAACACCCGCCACATTCCACCAGGTCGATGCCGTCACCACCATCGCCATCCAGGGCTGCCGCCCTTGGTGCCGTGGTCCCATATCTTGAGGAGGAGGAGCACGAGATCCATACGTATCGTGGTATCTTACCATATAGAATACTACCGCTGTCAACCAATACGTATCATGATGGTATCCTAATGTAGTAGCATTTTACTTGTATGGTGATATGAATCGTGGTATCT
Source organism: Lolium rigidum (assembly GCF_022539505.1). Taxonomy (NCBI): domain Eukaryota; kingdom Viridiplantae; phylum Streptophyta; class Magnoliopsida; order Poales; family Poaceae; genus Lolium; species Lolium rigidum. The sequence continues at coordinate 307,640,382 of NC_061508.1, forward strand.
TTAGTATCTTGTGATGCAAAGCCGATACCATATGACCCCACTCTTACGCTAGAAGTAAGGGCACAACGGTGTGGCAAGCTAATAAGTAAAAGTTGTTTCAGAGTCGCACAGGGAACTAAGTATTTAAATAAAGAAAACATTCACATTCAGTAGTTTGGACGGAATGGATATGATTGTACGTGAAATAAAGCATTCACCATAGCCAGTTATATGTACTAGCTTCAAAGTAAATATAAATGAAAACCGTCTTTTGTTTCGTTGGTTTGTGAATAGTTATGCTCATATCATGCATTAGACGTAGGCCTGAATTCAATATATAAATGGAAGATTAATAAGGCTATGTTTGGTAGCAAAGTGTCTTTGAAGTACTTTAGCAATACTACAGTTTCATGTACTTTGATGTGTTTAGCTGTAGCTAAAGACTGTGATATTAATATTTCATTATCTCTGAAATGTGCTATTTTTTAAGTGTTGGAAAAACATCTCCAGACTGGGAAATCATCTTTGGCTCATAGGTGCAGATGCACCCGTTGTCTAAAAAAATATTTCAAAATGTCTAAAAATCTAAAAAAAATCAGGATGTATATCTTGACATTCTATGTTCATACACTAAGTTTCGCAAAGAAATGATATTTTTTATGGGCTGTGTAAAAAAGACAATTTTTGGTGATTCGAAATAGTTTTTTACGTGACATGTTTTTATCTTTTTTACGTAGACCACATAAAATGTCTTTTTTCCACATAATTTTGTGAGTAAACATAGAATTTTCAAATGTACATCCAGGATTTTTCATCATAATTTTTCAATATTTTAGAATAAATTTAAAATATATTTTTCTTAATAGGTGCATTTAGACCTATGAACCAAAACACCATGTCCAGACTGACCTTCTTTTCCAAAACTGAAGTATTGATGTGCTAGGCAGTTAAATACTATGATTTTGTAATATTTCAGTTTTAGCAAAACTTTGTTGTCAAACGAGGCCCAAGTGATAAGACTCCGTAAAAGACATATAATATACTTAAAATTTCCTTCAAATTTAAATACATTTGAGGTATATTTATATATATACACAATTTTTTTATTGAGAATATAAATTTCATAGTATCATGATACTAAGATGCGATTCTACAACACGATACCGCTCACAAGAAAATGATACTAGGTAGTATCCTGATACTGAAGACCTTGCACTCAGCCATTCACACGCACAAGTGTTATCTTTTACTAAAAACTTGGCTCAGAAGACTTCTGGATTCGAAAAAATGGCTATGTGTGAAGACCTTGCACTCACACACATAAGCCTGATCTTTTACTACAAACCATCCACATGCATGCATGGCAGAAGTGAAGCAGGCCACAAGATTAATCATCCGACATGGTTTGCCGTATGCATGGAGGTTCCGTTGCTACATTGTCATCATCATTTTTTTAAGGACGTCCGGGATACTATCTCCAAGTTATTCATTAAACCTAGAGTCCAAAGTGTTCCGCGCCTCCACAAGCCGCAGTGAGCACCACGTATAGAACAAATCGATAGTCATGGCTCGCTAGAACATTGCTGAAGCCACGAGACCCACCCTCTTATCATTGCTGAACAGATTTTCATCTTGCCGAGACACGGAAGCATGGATGATTACTATATCTCAGACATATAGCTATCTAGCTAGTATGTGGTTGATAAGCAATCGTGGATCTTCCTCTTGTCCTGTTCTTTTCTATTGGATTTTCTACAATATCATCTCAACATGGTACCTTTAACAGCCTCGAGGCTTTCTTGTTCGATTGATCTCCTAAAGTGGTGTGGATTGAACACACGAAATCAACTATGACCAATGCACTTTTTCTTTTCCAAACAGGAAATAAAGCAGGGACTAGCCTGTAATATAATGGCGGCGGTTAGATATACCCCCATCAAGCAATTTTTATTTTAACTAAGAATCTCAGTACACATGATTTTGTGAGTGGAGAAGCTATCAGACTACTTTTGATCTTGCAGCATTACTCTAAAGATGTTGATATACTAATTAATTTATTCTTTATTTCGGAAACAAGGGTAAATTCACTCCTTTGTTAAATTAGTATAACTGATATGATGTTACATTTTAAGGTCAAAAAGTGAGTCATGAGTGCTGAATATGCAAGATGACTGTTCTGGTACTAGCTAGGACCTAATTAATCCACCCAAGGCAAGTCATCAGTTAAGTAGATATATATATATATATATATATATATATATATATATATATATATATATATATATATATATATATATATATATATATATATATATATATACTGCAATATGTTACATAAATAAACAAGATAAAGGTGCACACTCTTTTCAAACGATGAAACGACACATGCCCATGCAGTAGCCATATAAAAAAAGTACTAGAAAGGCTAAAGCTATGTCAATTTCATGAAAGAAGATCAATTAATACTTTATTTACGAAGTAGAAAATCTTATTTCATGATCAGGGGCAGGTTTCCGTCACATACTAAAGGGGAGCGAGGTCATAGACATGATTGGCCTTTGTCAGCAACATGTTAATGGAATGTTATGTAACTAATCGAGGGTGCTCGGTGCAATCTAGTCCAACACACACCCCACTTAATTCATTTGATTGTGCTTATATAGTGTAAAAAGAATGTGCTTGTGGGTTTCTCCTTTTGTCGGGCTAGTTAATAGTTTCTTTCTCTCCTATATTCCGATGGACATCGTTGATATGGTGTGTATTATGCATTGGTAGGAATCCCCACATACGCCTAACTCAATCTAGCAAAAAAATTGGCACACGTACAGATTGTTCTTTGATGATAGTTTTTTTAATCTTTTGCGTCAAAAGTCTAAAAACAAATCATAGATTTTTGTAGACAACAACATTGCATATGCCATTTATTTTGGCAAGGTGAAACTCATGATTTGACAGATTCTCACTTATTTTGGCACTTTTCTAGTTTTATACAAGGATTTTGGAAAAAATCCTTTGTGTAATATAAAATTCGTATGGGTTTAGTGTGTCCATTGAGTTTTCGTTCTTGTTTGCATCTATCCGGAAGAGAATAGATTCGACGAAGAACAAACTTTAGAAGACAAACTTTATGGAAATTCACTACAACATCATGCAGATGCGGTCAATCATGTAATTTTCATTTTTTACAAGGGTTCCCTTATTTGTACGAATCGATAAGGGTTAAAGGGTAACTATATATCGTAGGAAACAAATGGTCTTTATGGTTACAGTTATGCCGAAGACTTATGAGGATTAATTTATCTGATGAGAAGGATCAATTTGTTTGGAAATTGACATCAAATGGCGTGTTTACAGTGAAATCTATGTATGAGGATCTTATGAATGATCATACCCCTTTTTTGCGAAAGTATCTTTGGAAAGTTAAAGTTCCTTTAAAGATAAAAATATTTATGTGGTTCTTAAGCAATAAAGTTTTACTCACTAAAGACAATTTAGCCAGAAGAAGATGGAATGGTTGTACAAAATGTGTTTTTTGTGGTGAGCAGGAGACTATTGAGCATTTGTTCATCACTTGTCCTTTAGCTAAAATTCTCTGGCGTACGATTAATTTTACTTTTGCTCTCCCACCTCCAACCAATATTACCAATATGTTTGGTAATTGGCTACATGGTGTTGATAGACAATCAAAGGCTTTCATCCGTATTGGGGTTTCTGCCTTATGTTGGTCTATCTGGAGGACAAGGAATGATGTTATTTTTAACAAGAAACCTTCCTTTCACTTTTTGCAGGTTATTCATATGGTGTCACACTAGGTCCAATTGTGGGCTCTTCTGTCACCGGAGGGACAGCCGGATGCTATGGCTACTGGATGCACATGGCTCCAGATGATCGCTCAGGATATCTTGTGCCTGGCTGGCTGGCGGCACAATAGACGGATACAATGATGTGTAGTCCGTTTCTTCTAGTTGTCTTTCGCTGGTTGATTCTTGTATCAATTTTAGGCGATGCCAGAGATATTTTAATTGTGTACTCTTATTCTATTAATAAAAGGCCGTGTGCATCATCACGATGCAGAAGCCGGGGTTCCATTCCCCATTTCGAAAAAAAAACTATATATCGTAGGAATGTCTATACAAGACACTCTTTGTTTGTACTGGGTCGATTCGATCATGGTCTCGTGCATATATTGAGAAGCATAGATGTAAGTCATGTTCATTGATATGGGTCAGATGCTTGTAACGGTCTAACCTTTAATGTAGAGTCCTGCCATACATATGCTTCTTAGATATACAGCTATGTTTTGGACAACATAATTATTTTACTCCATTGAAGGTTTTGTTCTTAATTCTACAAATATACATTTTCTCCACACTTTGCTACGATTCAGCGCGAGAGACAGATTTGGCTTGGTAGCGGTAGCATGTGCGGTTGGAGCAGACAGCGTGTGTGGTTTTTACCCACCAGGGAAGAAACTCTAGTTTCGAAAAGAGGTGCCTCCACAATACTATCTATATTATTTTTCTCTTATTTCTTGTTTCTCATAAATCTTACGCTGCAACTTTTCTTTTTAACCGTGTGTGTTTGGTTTTGTGATCTTGTATCCACAAGCCAGGGGTTAAACTGATGTCGGTTGCATCTTCTTGACAGAGTGATGCGACGAATGAAAGTTTTCAGTTATTTGAAATTTTTAGGCGTATGCTAAACTCTACTCTTCATAACAAATATGTTTTCCACATGATTTATTTGTTAGAAGACTAGTTGGAGACTTAATGTACCGTAACTTCTCCATCCATCCATAAATAAATGCTTTAAATTTGTCTAAATTTAGATGTATCTATACATTGAATAGTATCTACATACATCCAATTTTTATCAAATCTAACAAATCTATTTATGAATAGAGGTGGTAGTAGTATTGATATCAAGAATTAAATAGCTTAAAAGTCCAGCTATCCCATCTGGCTAATTCGATGATACTCCACTTGGCAACTGATGCGACATGAATATTCTTCTATTACTCACCAGAAGATGACATATATTACTCTCTACATTTTTATATGTAAGGCCAATTCGTATTTCGAGCCACAACTTTGACCGATAAAATAAAAAATTTAAAAAAACTTTGACCAATAAAATATAAGTTATATGACACCAAAATTATATTGTTGGAAACATCTTTGAAATATGAATTAAATGGTATACTTTTGGTGACATGCAACTAATATTTTTGATGTTCAAATTGTTAGTCAAAGTTCTATCTCGAAATACATGACGGCCTTATATTTTAGGATGAAGGGGGTATTAATGATGTCATATAGAAAATTTCTAGTATGACAACAGTGTTAGAAAAAATTGCTCCTATGGAATATAGTGGTCTATGGTGACCGCTGGACATTATGCATGTATCTGGGACGTCATCTGTTTGAAACCACTCCCATCGGCCTCCGTTATAGAGTGTTTACATATTAATATCGACATGTATATATTTGATGCACTGTACAATTGACCCTGACCTTTTCGGTGTTGTGTTTATTATGATTCAATGAACTCTACGGATCAGCGATTTGTAGTAAGTTGGAACTCAGATTCTTTCTTGAGTTGACTCTTGGGAAGTTGTTTCATTATAATCCATAGGAGCATGCAGAAAGTTGTGGCTGAGGAAAGTTTCCCCGTCTTTAAAATACGACTTTGACCATCAATTTCTATCAAATATAAAAAAGTTCTATCAAAAATAAAAATAAAAAACAGAAACACGTATAAAATTTGGAAATACTTTCTAAGACATCACTATCAGTCTCAATTGCCCAAATCTAAAATAGTATTCACAAAGATATTAATACCAAAGATTTTGGAAGTTTGACTATATCATGTCCATTCCAAGCGCGCGGCAGTTCTGACATGGCCGGAAGCGTAACTAGTAATAAGATGAATACATTTTTCAGGTTGCCTGAATGTACATAGTAGATGATCTCACCCTGTTAGATGAAATGCATTATCGTTGCTTCAACTTGTAGGAGTGTGTGAATATCTTAATTACGGATCTAGTCAAATCTTGCTTTCGTTACATCTGTCCTAATCTTTTCTTGAGACGTTATCAATCTTATAATCTGATGAACTGAATACACATACACGACGCAACAGCAAGACATAGTGCTGCAGCCACCAATCAACAAAAAAAGGAAACCATAAACTCAAGCACTCGGTTTGTAGGCTTGTATAACTACGCCGGTCGACCATGCACTTACCACTAATGTAGTGTGAGAGTTTGGAAGGAGCGAACAGACGCGTGTTCCAAAATGCAGCGTTGCAGCCTATCGCAGCCGCCGCTTTGGTAAAGGGGACATCGATCAGTCAACATACGCACATACCAACGACATAGTGATTTAATCGCGAGGCTCCATTGTTGTTTTGTGTCTCAAGCTTGCAGGATGAATTTCTGTAATTAAACTCTATTTTAATTTATATCTAATGACTTTTCCCCAGTCCCAAACTGCATCGCCTCTCCACGTCACATGATAAGGACGAGAGAAGGAAGGAAGAAAGGAGGAGAGATTAGGCAGGTCAGTAACCATATAAATGCAGATATTGCTAGAGATAACATATAGCCTAGTGCAACACGTACGTACGTGCGCTGTCTCACATGCAAGTTCTCGTCAAAGTTACTTTCGGAGCTCGATCCTAATTAATATAGATGCTAAGTGAAAAAGTTTCGTCAAAGATGCATTTTAAACTCAATCGTAAGCTTGCTGCGCCTTTAGCTAAGTGAGAGTTTGCCACGAGTAAGACGCATCTGTAACTCTAATTAAGCTAGCTTATTACTACTATCATTTAATATTGGGTGGGGATGTGCTTGCCTGGCAATGAATCACAATCCCTTCTTCCTGGATAGGGAGAAATCCTCTGACAAGGAGGCGGAAAACGTTTCGTCCTGGGCTCCCCTAAGCCCCACGGCAAAACCCTAGATCGCACCGCCAGTGTCTTCCACCTTGCTCCCCTACCTTGCCGCCGCCAGAGGACGTCACCGGGCAAAGCCTGGGAGACGTCGGCGGCGGCGGGGCGTCCTTTCACCTTCTCGCGGTGGTGGCGGCGTGCGGAGTGTCGGTGCTTGGAGGCGCGGCGCTGGACAGGGGCGTGGCGACGTGGCTTCTCTGCAGCGGTGTGGTAGCCCTGGGGGCTCAAGGTGGTCTTCGGATGACGAGGTGGCGGCCTCGGGTGGTGACGCGCTGCTGGCTTTGCGGCAAGCAGCGTGCGCAGGTGCTTGCCTTCTCGTTGGCTGTATGGACAGCGAGGAGACGACAGGTGGCGGCCATGGAGATCGGGGTGCTCCGTAGTTGCGGTTCCAGATCTGAAGCGGTCACCATCTCTGGACGCGCCCCTCCCACTGGTGCTGTCTTCCGATGGCCTCTGTTGTCGAATTTGACTCCCAGCTAGGTGTTGGAGATGGGAGAAGTACCGGTAGAAATCCATGGTTGGCAACGCCAACCATGATGCCAGCGACACCTCCGGGCGCCGTTATCCTCCCTGGAGGTGTTGTTCAGGTACTTCCCATCCCTCCTGCTCCTCTCCTTTACCAGGAGAAATCCCAAATCCTATGGATTTTACGGCAGCGGCGTCGTGGGCGTCGTCACCTTTCTGAAGGTGTCGTTTTGGGTGTGAGGGGTGTGGGCTGGTTCCGGTTCCGGTTGTTCAACGCTGAAGTTGGGGCCTTGGTGTTGGCTAGGGGCCCTTCTTCATCAATGAGGATGATGGGGCTTATCGTAACGCCGACTTCACACTGTTGTGGAACCCCAGGAGGAAGGTATGATGAGCACAGCAGCAAGTTTTCCCTCAGTAAGAAACCAAGGTTTAATCGACCAGTAGGAGAAAGGCGTGACTTCTGAAGGTGTTGCTGGTTGACTAGTGGCAGGGTGCACTACTGGCGTCAGCAACAACATGGAACCTGCACACAACACAACCAAAGTACTTTGCCCCAACTTGCAGTGAGGTTGTCCATGTCACCGTTTTGCCGAACACAAAGGATTAGACGTATCGAATGGAAGGAGATGTTTGCAGAAAAGTAAACATAACATGATTGCAGTTGAATTTATCAGTAAAGGAAATAGGACCGGGGTCCACAATTCACTAGAGGTGTCTCTCCATAAAGAAATAGCATGTTGAGTAAACAAATTACATCTGGACAATTGGCAGAATATCGATCGATACATGACAAGATGATTACTATGATAATTTGGTATTGAGCATTACAACGTAGTACATAGACCGTAATCTAACTGCGTCTATGACTAATAATTCACCTTCAGGTTAGCATCCGCACCCCTTCCAGTATAAAGTTGTAAGCAACAGACTATCGCATTAAGCAATGTGTAAAGTAAATAATAGAATTATCTTGGATAAAACATTGTTGGGTTATCTCTAGTAGCAACAACACATCTATAACCTTAGAAGTTATAAAGTCACTCTCTCATGAAACTAGAGGCATGAACCTACTATCAAGCATAAATACCCCCTCTTGGAGTCACAACTATCAGAGTTTCTACTAGTAACGGAGAACATGCAAGATCACAAATAACATATGACATAAATATATAATCAAGCTTAACATAGTACACGTACAATATTCATCGGATCCCAGCAAACCAAACATAGAGGATTACATAAAGATGATCTTGATCATGTAGGGCAGCTCACAAGATCGATACATGAAGCATAAAATGGAGAAGACAACCATCTTGCTACTGCTATGGACCCATAGTACAGGGATGAACTACACATGCATCACTTCGGAGGCGGGCATGGTGATGTAGATGCCTCCAGTGATGATTTTCCCTTCCGGCAGGGTGCCGGGAAGAGCTTCAGAACCCCCCGAGATGGGTTCGGTGATGGCGGGCGCGACGAAACTTTTCGTGGATGGAGTCTCGGGTATCCAGGGTTTTCCCGAGTAGATGTATAAATAGGCGGAGGATTCAGGTCGGTGGGGTGCCTATGGGCCCCACACCTACCCTAGGCGCGGGCCGGTGATGGCGTGTAACTCACACGTTCGTTGGGAACCCCAAGAGGAAGGTATGATGCGCACAGTAGCAAGTTTTCCCTCAGAAAGAAACCAAGGTTTAATCGAACCGAGTAGGAGCCAAGAAGCACGTTGAAGGTTGATGGTCGCGAAATGTGATGCGGCGCAACACCAGGGATTCCGGCGCCAACGCGGAACCTCGCACAACACAACCAAAGTACTTTGCCCCAACGAAACAGTGAGGTTGTCAATCTCACCGGCTTGCTGTAACAAAGGATTAAACGTATCGAGTGGAAGGTGTTTGCAAAGAAAACAA
>NC_061508.1:307649783-307706303 GCF_022539505.1 Lolium rigidum
AGGTTCCTCAACGTTTTCAAGGGCGGCATGAGATCGAAAGAAAAAGGCAAGTGACCAAATATCAGGAGCCAAAAATAATCCAAGAAAAGAAACTTTATTGTACATAGAGGATGACATGCGGGTCCCATTTTGCAGCAGCGGTCTGAACGTTTCCAAGGCGGCACAGGACCAAAAGAAAAATGAAGTAGCCAGAAATCAGGGGGTGAAAAAAATCCAAGAAAAGAAAGATTTCAATTGGGCTGCATCTAGACATCTGGGCCTTCGAACTATCCTTCTGGGCCTTTTGACACGTACAATTTCAGCCCACTCCAGAACATGATAGTTCGGATTTTTCTCAAAAAAAAAAAACAGGAAAGTCCTATGCTTCGCCAAAACAAAAAACAAGGAGATTCAAGATATATGTTGTAAAAATAAAGATTTAATTTATCCGTTTGCAATAGCTCAGAGCGCAATACACTGTTTATTGTCTGCAAAATAATCAAGATATCACATGTTTCTTGTACGGGGAGGCTGACATCGTGGACCCATGAGCCAGCAGCGTGCGTTTTAAAGGCGGCAGGGATGGAAAGAAAAAATAAACCAAAAATCTGTTGGTAAAAAATCCAAGAAAAGAAACATTTTCGTTCTGAGAGGATGACATGCGGGACCCATGAGGCAGCAGCAGTCCTCGCCGCTTATTGTTCATAGAGGCTGACATGTGGGACCCGTGAGCCGGCAGCCGTCCTCAACGTTTTAAAGGCGGCAGGATATCGAAAGAAAAAATAAGCCAAAAATCATTTGGTAAACAATATCCAAGAAAAGAAACATTTACCGTTCTGAGAGGATGACATGCGGGACCCATGAGGCAGCAGGATCCTCAACGATTCCAAGGCGGCAGGGATCAAAGAAAAAAAAGGAAATATCCAGAAATTAATTAGGGGTTCAAAAAATCCATCAAAGGAAACTTTTATTGTTCATAGAGGATGACTTGTGGGACCGACCTGCCAACAGCGTCCTCATCGTTTCAAAGGGGCAGGAGATCCAAAGAAAAAGGCAAATAGCCAGAAATTAGGGGTCAAAAATAACTCCAAGAAAGGAAACTTTTATTGTTCGTAGAGGATGACATGCGGGACCCATGAGCCAACAGCTTACTCAACGTTTCAAAGGCGGCATGAGATCGAAAGAAAAAGGCAAGTGACAAAATATCATGAGCAAAAGATAATCCAAGAAAAGAAACTTTATTGTACATAGAGGATGACATGTGGGTCCCATTTTGCAGCAGCGGTCTCAATGTTTGTAATGCGGCTTGAGATCAAAAGAAAAAGAAAGTAGCTAGTAATTAGGGGTGAAAAAAATCCAAGAAAGGAAAGTTGATGGACATAGAGGATGACATGCGGGTCCCTTGAGCCAACAGACTTACTCAACGTTTCAAAGGGGGCAGGGGATCAAAAGAAAAAGGCAAGCCAAAAATCAGAGGGTGAAAAAAATCCAACAAAGGAAACTTTTATAGCACATAGAGGATGACATGCGGGTCCCATGAGCCAGCGAGGTTCCTCAACGTTTCAAACGTGGCATGAGATCGAAAGAAAAAGGCAAGTGCCCAAATATGAGGAGCCAAAAATAATTCAAGAAAAGAAAGTTTTATAGTACATAGAGGATGACATGCGGGTCCCATTTAGCAGACAGCGGTATCAGCGTTTGAGAGGTGGCAGGGAACAAAAAAAAAAAAGAAATTGCCAAAAATCGGATGGTGAAAAAAAACCAAGAAAAAGAACTTTTATAGTACATAGAGGATGACATGCGGGTCCCATGAGCCTGCAGGTTCCTCAACGTTTCAAACGTGGCATGAGATCGAAAGAAAAAGGCAAGTGAAAAAATATCAGGAGCCAAAAATAATTCAAGAAAAGAAAGTTTTATAGTACATAGAGGATGACATGCGGGTCCCATTTAGCAGCAGCGGTATCAGCGTTTGAGAGGTGGCAGGGGATCAAAAGAAAATAAGAAATTGCCAAAAATCAGATGGTGAAAAAAACCAAGAAAAAGAACTTTTATAGTACATAGAGGATGACATGCGGGTCCCATGAGCCCGCAGGTTCCTCAACGTTTCAAACGTGGCATGAGATCGAAAGAAAAAGGCAAGTGAAAAAATATCGGGAGCCAAAAATAATTCAAGAAAAGAAAGTTTTATAGTACATAGAGGATGACATGCGGGTCCCATTTAGCAAGCATCGGTATCACCGTTTGAGAGGCAAGCAGGTGATCGAAAGAAAAAGTCAAGTGACCAAATATGAGGTGCCAAAAAAATCCAAGAAAAGAAAGTTTTATAGTACATAGAGGATGACATGCGGGTCCCATTTAGAAGCAGCGGTATCACCGTTTGAGAGGCGGCAGGGGATCGAAAGAAAAAGGTAAGTGACCAAATATGAGGTGCCAAAAATAATTCAAGAAAAGAAAGTTTTATAGTACATAGAGGATGACATGCGGGTCCCAGTTAGCAGCAGCGGTATCACCGTTTGAGAGGCGGCAGGGGATCGAAAGAAAAAGGCAAGTGACCAAATTTGAGGTGCCAAAAATAATCCAGGAAAAGAAAGTTTTATAGTACATAGAGGATGACATGCGGGTCCCGAGTTAGCAGCAGCGGTATCACCGTTTGAGAGGCGGCGGGGATCGAAAGAAAAAGGCAAGTGACCAAATTTGAGGTGCCAAAAATAATCCAGGAAAAGAAAGTTTTATAGTACATAGAGGATGACATGCGGGTCCCGAGTTAGCAGCAGCGGTATCACCGTTTGAGAGGCGGCAGGGATCGAAAGAAAAAGGCAAGTGACCAAATTTGAGGTGCCAAAAATAATCCAGGAAAAGAAAGTTTTATAGTACATAGAGGATGACATGCGGGTCCCGAGTTAGCAGCAGCGGTATCACCGTTTGAGAGGCGGCAGGGATCGAAAGAAAAAGGCAAGTGACCAAATTTGAGGTGCCAAAAAAAACTCCAAGAAAAGAAAGTTGATTGCACATAGAGGATGACATGCGGGTCCCATTTAGCAAGCAGCGGTCTCAACGTTTCCAAGGCGGCAAGGGATCAAAAGAAAAAGGAAGTAGCCGTAAATCGTGGGGTTAAAAAAATCCAAGAATAGAAAGAATTTTGGTTCATAGAGGATGACATGCGGGACCCATGATCCTGCATCGTAAACGGCTCGATCGGAGAACGTTGAACGAGATGGCGCGATGTAGAAAAAAAAACAATGCCAGAGAGGCTGCCATCTGGGCCCTACATCCCTCGGCGGTGCGGATTTGCGTTGACTCGGCCGGCGAACCCGAGATTTCGAGATGCACCACGTCCCGGGCCACCATACGCCACGTTTTGGCCGCTTTCGTCGGGCTAGGTGGCCTCAAAAACGAGAAAAAAAAAGTTTTGACATGCACCACGGAGGGACCAAAATCGTCGGCCATGGTACACCAGCAACCACGGCGCGACTTCAACTTCGTCGGCCATGGCAACTTTTCTTGTAGTGTATGTCGATGACATATTGATATTTGGGACCAGCCTTACTGTGATTAAGGAGGTCAAGGAGTTCCTATCTCGTTGTTTTGAGATGAAGGACTTGGGAGTAGCTGATGTGATCTTAAACATCAAGCTGTCGAAGGATGACGATGGTGGGATTACATTGCTTCGGGCCCCACTATGTGGAAAAGATCCCGAGTCGCTCGGGTATAGCGACTGCAAATCTTCTCCAACGCCTTATGATCCTAGTGTGATAATTCGAAAGAATAAAAGAATTGCTAGAGATCAATTGCGATATTCGCAGATCATTGGCTCGCTTATGTATTTAGCCAGCGCCACGAGGCCTGACATCTCCTTTGCTGTAAGTAAACTCAGCTGTTTTGTGTCTAGACCTGGAGATGTTCATTGGCATGCTCTTGAGAGAGTTTTGCGCTATTTGAAAGGCACTCGCGAGTTATGGCATTCACTATACTCGGGTATCCAAGGGTACTTGAGGGTTATAGTGATGCAAATTGGATATCCGATGCTCGATGAGACTAAGGCCACAAGTGGTTATTTGTTTACACTTGGAGGTGGCGCTGTTTCCTGGAAGTCTTGCAAGCGGACCATCATTACGAGGTCAACTATGGAAGCAGTAACTCACAGCATTAGACACAGCCACCGTTGAAGCAGAGTGGCTTCGTGAGCTCTTGATGGACTTACCTCGTGGTTGAAAAACCAATACCCGCTATTCCTATGAACCGTGATAATCAAACCGTGATCGTCAAAGTAAACAGTTCTAAGGATAATATGAAGTCATCAAGGCATGTGAAGAGGAGACCGAAAACTGTCGGGAAAATGAGAAACTCCGGAGTTATAGCGTTGGATTATATCCATACGTCTAGAAACCTGGCAGACCCCTTCACAAAGGGACTATCACGAAATCTGATAGAAAATGCATCGAGGGAGATGGGTATGAGACCCACACTATGAGCTGTCCACGGTGGTAACCCACTCTATGTGATCGGAGATCCCGTGAATTAGAAATGGGAGACAAGCTGTTGGTCAGTTGGGAGGAGAGTATATCCCTATAGCAATTTTACCACTCCGTAAGATGCAATACTCTCCTAATCTGCATGGCAGGTTGATAATTATCTTAATGTGTTCTAAGTGGCTTATTTTAGCAGAGATGTTGTCCTGCAGAACATATTTTGAAGAACACACCTATATGAGTCCGATTGTTAAACGTCGCAATCTATGAGAGTTGGGTGCTCTCTAGTAAACTCATGAAAGGCCCCGGAGTATGACGTATAAGCTCCAAACCGCGAGGAAGCCTCGCGGCAGCCTAGTATCGGTCTAGGCTTTGTATGAAGCTAGTGCGCAGAAAACTTGTAGTTCAAGGCATAGTCCACTATCCAAGTTGCAATCTAGTGCAATATGAAGCTTTAAGTGGAAGTTCAACTTAACAGTCTCCACGACATACCGGTATATAAAACAATGTTCTGGAAACTTATTGATGAGATGTGCCAATGAGAGTTTGTGGGGGATTGCTGGAATTTGTGGGCATTTGGCCTTTGGCCCATGGCCCATTATCAAATTCTGAAACTCACATGGCCCATATCATAAATCAGTGGCAGCACTAGTGGGGGCTAAAGTTTAGTCCCACATTGCTAGTTGGGAGAGAGTTGGAGTGGTATATAAGGTGGGCTGTTCTAGTTCTAGTAAGTGAGTGAGAAGAGAGAGAGCCCTCGCGCACTCCTCCTCCTCCGCCGCCCGCCTCGCCACGCCTCGCCTCGTCACGACACGTCACGACGCGCCGCGGGTTGCGGGAATCTCGCCGAGCCGAGCTTATCTTTTTGTTGTTCGGGAAATTAATTGTGTAATCAATCACAATTATGAGCTATTAACGGACGCGTTAACTCAGCCGTTGTCGTCCGGTTTTCTGGATCGTGAACTCGTACGTGGGCTGCGTCCCACGACCTTCCCGAGCCTCACTATATAAGCGCGGACGAGAACCCTAGCATGTACGTGTTACATATGCGACTACCAGTTTCCAGTTCATTGCGCCGCCGCCTTCGTCTTCCTCATCCCGTCCGTCGGCGTGCACCGACTGCCGGGACAGTAGGCCTCCGGAACCCTGCCTCTCGTGAACCTCGTACGGGTGAGGGGCAATCAGGTTTTTGGGGAGCGCTCCGGCGCGACTATCGGGCAGCACGACGTCGTCTTCGGACGACGAGTTCCTCCACACCGACAACTTCTTCCCGGATCTCAAGCAACTTCTTCGACAACCTCAACATGGGCGACAACGACGCCGTCGTGAAGTACGTGATCTTGTCGTCTCTCTTTCGGTTTCGTTAGAGTTTCTTCTTCTAGTATATGTGGTAGATGCGATCAGTTTGTCTTGTTTAGATGTGATCTGTTCATCTACCTTACTAGACTGTACGTTTAGTTTATTCGTCTACATAGTCATGATTTATAAATTACTTCTATGGATTATTTCATATGGATATTTGCTTATATATTCAACATAATCTACCGGGACATTTTTTCTTTGAGTGTAAGGCAGTGCTATGTGATTATTGTGAATTGGCTGACCACAAATCAGATGCTTGTCAGTTGTTAAATGCTCCAAAGCCTCAGGTGATCATGCATGTATGGACATGCTGATGAGAAACTAGTTTTCTTTGAGTTTCCTGCAACTCAAACCTATAGGCCTAAGCTGGAGAGCTCTCGAAACGGTCTTCTTTCTGTGAGTGGTGGTGAACTCACTATTCCTCAGATTGTGGCTCAACTGAAACGACTTGTACCTGCAGATCAATTCAATTGGGAAGTGAATCAGATTACCAAGAATACCTATAAGGTGTGTTTCCCAAGTAAGTTGGAGCTTGAAAGGTTAGAGGTTTTTGGCACTTTTCATGTTCCAAACAGTGATGTCAAATTATCTTTTGAGCAAGTTACTCCGAAAGTTGAGCCGGTTTGTTTGTTGCCTGAGATCTGGGTATATATGCATGGTATTCCACCAAAGAGAAGAGGAGATTTCCTAGCTTTGTGGGGCCTGGGAACTTTATTTGGCAAAACAATCAAAGTAGATATGCCCTTTACCAGAGAACATGGTGTTCTTCGCATCTTAATTGGTTGTCTGGATTATACTAGAATACTAGACAGAATGAATGTTTGGATTGTTGATGGATTCTATGATCTGTCTTTTGAAGTGGAGACACCAGAAGGAGATGAGGAGATGGAGGAGGTTTCTGTGGATAATAATGGCCCTCCAAATAATGACCAGAATAGGGGTGATCATGCTAAGGACAGTGAAGATCGTGAAAATACTGAAAAGAATGGGTCAGATCCTTCTTTGGCCAAGGATCCGAAAGGTTCAGATAATAGGGGTTCTCAGCAACAACAAATAGGAAAAGGATCGGTCACGACGTTATCGGGAATTAGCCCAAGTTCTCGTGTTCGGTATTCTCCTTTAGTTCAGCAAATGTTTGCTTCGGCTCGCCGACAGTTATTTGAGTTGGCTCAGAGTGTCGTTTCAGCCGATGACATTGTGTCCAACTTGTCAGACAGAACGGAAACAATAACCAACAAGGAGGCTGTTTTTCAATCGGGTGATGTGGCGCCTGGTTTAGATACTACTACGGATGATCATGCTGCTGGGATACATGCTTTTGCGGCAGATGGTTCTGGCGAGTCTTGGAAGCCTTTTGAGTCGAGTGATGGCTTGATAACACATGTGCAAAATGGCATTGAGGGAGGTACTGGGCCTCTATCTACGAACGCTGAAAATCATGGGGTTCAGGACGTTGGCATAGGCACACATACAGTGGCGAATCCTACTGATATTCACGCCATGGAGGAGAGTTCGTTGATTCCAGGAGTGTTGGACGTGTCGCCTAGCTTTGCACGGCATACAACTGATAAGGGTAATCTGCCGACACAATGCATCAAAGGAGCCATGGGGCCCTCGTCGTCGACTGGGAGCAAGTCGTCGTTTCTACCAACGAAGCCATCTCGAGAAGATATCATTGCTTTTAGAGGAATACAGGACCCTGCTAAAACGGCGCCAAGATCTAGCGAGCGCGTACGTGCACAACCGAATGCAGACGCCTCGCAACTGGAGCGGGCGACTACTTTGGCTCAACACAAAAATGATCTTCCTGGCTCAGGTATTAAGCAAAAATCCTCACTTTCATTTGTCTCTTTTTCTGAAAAAGATATTGTTGCCAAAGCTACTTCATTAGGTGTGTCGTTAGGATCATGTACTGAACAAGTTTCTAAGTCTGTTACTACTATTAAAAATCTGGAATTGCAACATAATGTAGTATTTCTTAAGAATAATCTGGGTTAAAGAAAACAGGATGTGGATGAGGAACAACATAGTTTGGTTCTATCTAGAGCAACCAATTTATGTGAAGATTTGGATGATGAACATGATGAGTTTTTAGGTGCTACTCTTGGTCCTTTGAGTAAGAATTTGGTTGTCCCGAGAGCCAGAAATAAGAAGAAAGAGTTGGAGGGTTAGGGTGCCGGTTAGAAGGAGTGCACGTATCATTAAAATTAAAAAAAGAAAAAGATGAAAGGATTTATTTGGAATAGTGATGGGTTTGGAGATTCAACTAAACATCTTACTATTAATGAATCGGTCAGGGAACATTGTCTGGATTTTGTTGTTATCTCCGAAACTGGTCGGAGTAACTTCTCTGCTCCTTTTCTTCGACATTTGTCTGCTGGGTTTGATTTTAGTTGGTTTGTTTTACCTCCCCAAGGGCGCTCTGGTGGTATTCTTGGGGGGTTTAGGAATACACATATTACTGTGAGAAATGTGGTCTCTGGTGATTTTTGTGTTAAGTTTTATCTCAAAAATAATTCGGATGCATTTGAATGGGCTTTTGTTGCTGTTTATGGGGCAGCACAAGATGCAAATAAGCCAGATTTTCTAGCAGAGTTGGTTAGAATTTGTGATAATGAAACACTGCCTTTGATGGTTGGAGGGGATTTCAACATAATTAGACGGAAAGAGGAGAAGAACAATGACAACTTTTGTGCTCGTTGGCCTGTTATTTTTAATGCAATAATTGAAAATCTTGATTTGAGAGAGATAGCTCTTTCAGGAAGACAATTTACGTGGGCCAGCAGACGAGATACGCCTACATATGAGAAGTTAGATCGGATTTTAGCCTCTGTTCAATGGGAACAGAAGTTCCCTTTAGTAACTGTACGTGCCCTGACTCGTACAGGATCGGATCATACTCCTCTTTTGGTTGATACGGGTAGTCCAGCTCATGTAGGGAAGAACAATCACTTCTCTTTTGAGTTATCATGGTTAAAGAAGGATGGTTTCTATGATCTAGTTAAGGAGATGTGGCTCACATGTGGTACTTCTACATCTCCTATAGAGACATGGCAACTTAAAGTGCGTCAACTAAGACAATTTCTTCGGGGATGGGCGAGAAATTTAGCTGGGGTGTATAAAAAAGAAAGAGAAAGACTTGAAAGTGTCATTGATGAACTAGACATCAAGGCTGAAACCATACCACTTAGTGTGGCTGAGAGGGCAACTAAAAAGGAGGCGGATGATTCTCTCTCAAAGCTTAGGCGTGAGGAAGAATCCAAATGGGCCCAAAGAGCGAAGGTGAGGCATGTGCGAGAAGGCGGAAATAATACTAAGTATTTCCACTTAATTGCTAATGGAAAACACAGAAAGAAAAAAAATTCCAACTAGAACAGGATGAGGGCACAATAGTTGGTGAGACTAACTTGAGAGATTTTATTTCTGAGTATTATAAAAAACTTTTTGGGGCGCCGATTCCGAATTGTTTCTCTATGTTGGAAGAGAACAATGAGGACATTCCTCAAGTATCTAGTGATGATATTGAGGTTCTAACGGCGGTATTTACGGAGGATGAGGTGAAGGAAGCGGTAATGCAAATGGAGAGAAATAAAGCTCCCGGACCAGATGGTTTGCCGGCGGAGTTTTACCAGAATTTTTGGGAGGTGATAAAGGAGGATCTGATGGCCATGTTTGTGCAGTTGCGGACTGGAGAATTGCCTCTATTTAAATTGAATTTTGGTGTGATCACATTACTCCCTAAAAAAGAAGATGCTAGTAGAATAGAGCAATATAGGCCTATCTGTTTGTTGAATGTTAGTTTCAAGATTTTTACCAAGGTTGGCACAAATAGAGTGACTGCTTTGGCATATAAGGTAATTAGACCAACACAATCTGCGTTTATTCCGGGAAAAAATATTTTAGAGGGAGTTGTTGTGCTTCACGAAACCATCCATGAACTTCATAGGAAAAAAATGGATGGTATCATTTTTAAGATAGACTTTGAGAAGGCTTATGATAAGGTGAATTGGGCATTTTTACAACAAGCTATGCGTATGAAAGGTTTTCCACCTATGTGGTGTGATTGAGTGGCGAGGTTTGTTCAAGGGGGAAGTGTCGGTATAAGAGTGAATGATGACATAGGTCATTATTTTCAAACTCTGAAAGGTCTTCGACAGGGTGATCCCCTCTCGCCCATGCTTTTTAATATTGTTGCGGACATGTTGGCTATTCTCATCGCAAGGGCGAAAGAGAACGGACAAGTCGGGGGATTGATAGACCACCTTGTAGAAGGTGGGGTATCAATCCTACAATATGCCGATGACACGATTCTTTTTATGGAGCATGATGTAGAGAAAGCTGTTAATATGAAGCTTATTCTATGCTTGTTTGAGCAACTGTCGGGTCTGAAAATCAATTTTCATAAGAGTGAAATTTTTTGTTTTGGTAAAGCTAAGGATATACAGCAAGACTATCGACAAATATTTGGGTGTGAGGTTGGCTCGCTACCATTTAAATATCTGGGAATTCCTATTCACTATAGAAAACTTTTATACAAAGAATGGAAACCTGTGGAGGATCGGTTTGAGAAAAAATTAGGGTGTTGGTTGGAAAAGATACTATCTTATGGAGATCGTCTTGTTTTAATTAATTCCGTTCTGTCAAGTTTACCTATGTTTCTACTATCCTTTTTTCCAATACCCAAAGGGGTACGGAAAAGGCTAGATTTCTATAGGTCGCGTTTCTTTTGGCAAAGCGATCAGTTAAAAAAGAAATATAGATTGACAAAATGGAACATTCTCTGTAGACCGAAGGATCAAAGGGGCTTAGGGATTGAGGTTTTAGATATTAAAAATAAGTGCTTGTTAAGCAAATGGCTTTTCAAGTTACTTAATGAACAAGGTATGTGGCAGGCGTTGTTGCATAACAAATATCTTAGGACTCATACCCTGTCCCAGGTTCAAGCTAAACACACGGATTCACCCTTCTGGAAGGGTATTCTAAGTGTGAAAGATGATTCTTTCAACGGGGATCTTTTAGTGTTGGCAATGGACTGACTACGCGGTTTTGGGAGGACTCTTGGCTTGGCAACTCTCCTCTTTATGTTCAATATCCGGGGCTTTTTAACAAGGTGGCTCATAGAAATGTGATGGTCGCGGATGTTCTTAATCAACCAACGCTGAATATTACTTTCAATAGGATTTTAAGGGGTTCAACGTGGGAAGATTGGTTGAGTTTAGTAGAACGTTTGATGGGCGTACAACTTAATGATCAGCCGGATAGCTTTTGCTGGAATTTAACAACTTCTGGGAAGTTTTCTGTTAAATCTCTTTATGCTGATTTCATGAGTGGACACACTCGGTTTTTGAAAAAATATCTGTGGAAATTAAAAGTGCCACTAAAAATCAGAATTTTCATGTGGTTTTTGAATCGGAAAGTCTTACTTACTAAAGATAATTTGGCAAAGCGGAAGTGGACTGGCTGTACTAAATGCGCGTTTTGTGACTCTAAGGAATCTATAGAACATCTTTTCATTAGGTGCCCTTTTGCAAGCTTGCTGTGGAGAGTTATTTATTTCACGTTTAATATTCCTGCTCCAACAAATATTAAAAACTTGTTTGGGAAGTGGCTGAATGGTATTGACAAATTTGTTAAAGAGCGGATTCGTATAGGAGTCTGCGCTTTACTTTGGGCAATTTGGAATTGTCGAAACGATATTGTTTTTAACGGTGCGGGTTTTTCTCAATTTTTGCAGGCTATTCATCGAACTACTTCATCGGATAAATATGTGGTCCCATCTACTCCCCGAGGACCAGCAGGCACATATGGATTCTGGGTGCACTCGCTTGATGGCGGTCGTTCGGGCTATCTTCAACCAGGGTGGTTGGCGGCATATTAATAGATTACAAGATGCTTAGATCGTCTTTGTTTTCACTTTTTAGATGGTTGATTCATGTCGCAACCTTAGCCGATCCATGAACCTATGATCGTTTTGTATTCACAACTATGCACTCTTTTTGGATGATGCAATAAAAGGCTGTGTGCATCCTTTGAATGCAGAGGCCGGGGACTTCCCCCATTTCTAAAAAAAAAATGTACAAGGAGACTTAACTTTGTACATTAAGTTAATAATCAGCCTTTTGAAAAATAAATTATGTGATTTTTTATAGAAGAGATAGAGGTAAGCATTTGTATAGGGCTACATTTTTTCCAATAACGAAATCTTTCATTAATCTCATTATCCCACGATGAAGATACAACTTAAATTAGTTTAAACCATCCCATGGAGCCTTCTGAAAAGGTCGCAACACAAGATCTATAAGAAATAAGGAATTGCGGAAAATAAATAAAGATGGGAATGTGGAGGTGCCCCCATTCGAAACGTAGAGGGAAACACCACACAAGTTGTCTGCTCTAAGCGTGCCCATGATTTTGCCACCAGCATCAAGTCTGGCCCTCGAGTACAGGGGAAAATGCTAGATATGTATAGACCCGTTTTCTGTATATCCTCATTGTTTCCTGCATAGTGTTATACATTTAATGTACTGGCCATTGCCTCCGTGAATGATAGTTTCTCATTGTTAACATGATATCAGAGGGCACGCTGTAACTCCATGCTAGTTCCACCACCACCGTTGTCGTCAAAATCCTTGTTCAGCGTTTTGCCACTTATTTTCCCCTACACTTGCCTTGCTCAAGCTCCAGCTCATGCAGGTCCCTTCGCCGCTCCAAACGGTGCGTCCCCAAACCATCCAGGTTGTCAGCGTCGTCAAGCTCAAGCAGGACCTGCCGGATTTGGCTGATGTCCCGGCGCCGCCCTAACCTCCGGCTGCCCCCCCCCCCTGCAGATCGGGCCGTCGACAGCCGATTCCGGCCGCCCTTGGTCGGGGCCAGGTCTTTCCTAGCCGCATCGGGCCTACACATTGCTCCTTCGACAGGAGATGGCTTCGGTCGTGGACGAGCTCCTCTGCTCAATCCTGATCTGATATGTGAGCTTGTTTGACTGAAAAAACTATATAAAAAGGTACCGCTATGGTATCGTCTTTGTCAGGCTATGTCAGCATTCCTCCCTGCCGGTGATTTTCGATGGCCCCAACTATGACGAGTTTGTTGCCTTTATGCATATCCACATGTGTGATCTTCGGCTTTGAGGCATTCTCACTGGAGAGATCTCCTGTCCACCATGCTCCATTTCTCCTGTGGCTCCTACCCTGCCCATGCCCTTGATTCTTGTTGCGGATGCTTCACATGCTGCTAAGTAAGCAGCCAAGGCTACTAAGGATGCTACAGATGATGTTTTTGATCAGCACGTACTTGGCTACTTAGCTGCTCTTGGAACTTATCATTATGAGCGTTTAGTGGTGTGATGAGGATGCTGAAGTTGTTGCAGTTCTCTCTCAGACTATTCAGCCTCTGTTTGCTTCTGAGTTTATGGGTCTTAGTACTGTCTTGAAATATATTTTTCTAGAATTAAGAAAAACCAGAAATTAGTAAAATATTTATGTTGTCAAATCTAAAAGCATGTATGGTAGAATTTGACATACGATCAAAAATGACTTACCTCTATGCCTCTCAATATTACCCACAAGACCACGATCATTGCCCCACTAAAAGTAGAGTGTCTTGTATAGGATATTCCTATTTTATATAGGCGCCCTTTAACCCTTTGTTGGTTGTATAAATGAGAGAAACCAACTTTGAAAATGAAAATTTGCCCATTGCACGAGTGACCGCATCTGCATGATCAGACTGAAAACGACACAAAATGTTTAGAATGGTGGACATTCTGATTAAGACTTGGTTTCCGTTATGCAGTCTCCTATATATTAGTTTGAGATTGCTTACCACACTGACAACCCGGTGAAGTCTCTTATAACCTGCAGTCAACTATACGAATATTTCATGGGACAGAGATTTGGTGCACATGAGCACCAGTGATCTCACTTCGAAACAAAAATTAAAAATCATATTTCTAAGCTTCATAAAAATATGAAAATAAATCATGATGTAGCCGGTATTGTATCCCACAATCGTGTAAAATTTCAACTGAAAATAATGTGTATTTTGGGCTGCACAAAAATAACAAATGCATAGATCTGAGTATAGTGATTCAAATCTACAAAAAGAAAATAGATTTTGTCATTTTTGTATGGGTTAATTGGATCTATGCCACTCCAATTTTCACCACTTGGAGAAATGCCATTACAAAAACTAAACTTGGATATATGCCACTCCAACTTTGCTATACCTCTACATATGCCACTATCTCCAATACCAGGACATATACGGGCTATATACGGATGTGTACGTGGTTATGTGAACACTTTTTTTTCTACTTCTCCTGGTCAACCCCCAGTACCCGCTCGCACAAAGCATTCTCGATCCCAAATTCACTCGACAGCTCACGCGACGAACCCTAACTACGGAGGCGAGCCGCGGCGGAGGGAGGCGAGCGCCGGCGGTTGCTGGAGGGAGGGCGAGCGCCGCCGGTGTCTGGAGCCACGCCCCCGACGGAGTTGTGCCGGGCGCCGCCGCTGCCAGATGCTGCCGTGGAGGGCTGCCGTGGCTTGAGGTCCGCGTCGCTGCGGGTGGTGGCATGGTTGACGCGCCCAAGGAGGGCCCTGCAGCGGCGGCGGACGAAGGCGAGCGATGGCGGTTGCTAGCGCCGGCCCCAGAGTGCCTGTCCATGGACTTGCCGATCCCGGATTCACCATACGAGTAAGTGCATGGCTTCTCTGTCTCAACTCTCTGTTTCTTGAATGTACAGGTAGTTGTAGGCTCAACTTGACTATGTTCTGTGCAATTTTCCCTGAATTTGTAGGATCGAATTGACGAATAATTTTAGCTTAGATCTTGTTATTCAAGGGTTTGTGCTGACGGAACCAAACGGTATAAAATCATATGTGAAGGGAAAAACAATTAGATGGAATGTAACCTCGGATGATTTCACGATGGATGTGCTTATGGATGGATTAACTGCAGAGCTTAGAGTTGGCAGAGATCAGAGTATCGCCGTGTGGTATTTTAACATGATAATGGCGCAAGATGTTAGACTAACCGAAAACGTCCAATTTCATGTGATGTTTAACATATACAGAGCAGAGAGGAAGCTTGCACTTGCTATTGTTGTGCTTGATAACATTTGTTCAGAAACTCTTGTGCCTATGCTTGACAATGGTGTTCATGTGCCTGAGCCTACAATTCCTGATAATGACGTGCTACTGGTGGGTTTCCAAGGATGCCCTCTAACTCCTAGTAAGGTTGCAGCATCTAATTCAACCTCGCCATTAAAGTAATTTGAATAAGTGGCGCCATCTGCCGCTGTTATAGAAACTGCTGTAGATGGACACAACTGGCTATATTATGTGGCCTTTGCTGTTTTTGATGCTGAAACTAATGACAATTGGAAATGGTTCATGAAGCAGTTGCATAGAGCTATAGGTTCCCCACCTGGACTTGTCATTTCTAGTGATGCATGCAAATGATTAGAAACTGCCATTGATATTGTGTTTCCTAACTGTGAAAATCGAGAGTGCATGAGGCATTTGTATTCAAATCATGAAGAAATTCCATGGTGAAGTGTACACAAATAACTTGTACCCAGCTGCAAGGACTTTTTCAGATCGCAAGTTTAGGCATCACATGAACATAATTAAAGAAGCAAACCCAGCAGCTATTGAATATCTAGATATGTATCACCATAGGTTGTGGTATAGATGTGGTTTTGGAGAGGCCAGCAAGGTTGACTATTTGACAAACAACATATCTGAGAGTTTCAACAAGCAAATAAAAGACTTCAAAGGGCTCAATGTTTGCAACCTTTTTGATAGAATTCGGGAGCTTGTCATGGAGAAGTTCTGTGTTAGAAGACAGATAAGTGAAAAACTGAATAGCAGAATTCTTCCTCATGTCATTAAGCAACTAAATGCTCTTAGCAAAACAATTGGCCGAAACAAGATTCTTTGGAGCACTGAACATGAGGCAGAGGTTACTTTGCTAGATCTGAAATTTGTCAAAAGGCACATTGTCAACTTACAAAACCGCACATGTACTTGTAGAGTTTGGCAAGTTTCTGGAAAGCCGTGCATGCACGCACTTGCTTTCATTTGTAGCATCAATGGTGCTGAGATTTAGAAATATGTAGATGATTACTATTCCGTGGAGAAGTTCAAGGCAGCATATGTTGGGAGAATTCCATCCATGACCGACAAGTCACAATGGATAAATGTGGATTTGGGATTCAAGGTGCACCCACCTTTGCAGAAGGCAGTGGCTGGTAGGCCAAGAGTTCAAAGAATTAGAGGATGGCTAGAACCTGGAAGGAAAATAGTCAAGTGTAAGAGATGCAAGGAGCCTGGGCACATGGAAAAGACATGCAAAGTTCCTGATCCTAAGTATGTGGCTGTAGATGATGATATACATGAAGGTGTACCAGATCCATCTACACCGACAACAAAAAGGTGATTCAGTAGTTAGTTATGTTTCTGAATCTTTTTTTCATAACTTGTATATGTAAAAATGATTTCTCTTTCCTTGTTGCAGGAAGAAAGATGATGAAACAGCTGCTACCACGGATGGTCATGTATCAGATGATGAAATTCTTATCAACCTCATAAGGTAAACTGCTGCACTTGTCTAATCTTTTATTACTCAATCTAAACCACATGTTTTCGTTGCAGGAAAAAGGCTAGAACAACTCCGCAAAAGCCCAACACACCAGCCAAGAAGAAGACACCTATCAAGAGAGCTACAACACAAGAGAAGGCCAAGAATAAAACTCCTGTGAAGAAAGTTGCATCACAAGAAAAGGTCAAGAAGAAGACACCCGTAACGAAACATACCGTGCAACAGAAGGCGAAGAAAAAGACTCCGGTGAAGAAGAGCAAGAAGAATGTTCCATTTGCGCCTCTTTTACCTCCACCTCCACCTCCACCTCCAACAATGCAGCCTACGTTTGGTGCAAAAAGAAACCTTCTTTACTGGCTTGGTGGCTAATGGTTGTTCATTCAGTTGTTCCGCTTGAAATTGCTTTTGATACTAGCTATATTAACTATTTGCCATGGATCAGTATTGAATCGTGCTTGTGAACCTGTATGTTAAATCATTCTTGTGAACCTATTATGTGAACTATTGTGTCTGTTAATCTATGATAACTTGTGCTGAAATGCTGCCGAAATTTTGCGCATTCTGGTGTTAAAGTTTCTGGACAGAAATTTGCACCTCGGTTTAAGGGGCCAAATCTGCCCAGAAATGGCTGAAACTTGAACAATAGACTCATATCACGGTTTTTGATTTTTTGTATTTTTTTCAGATTTTTCTGAGAAGTTTAAATTTTGGCCAAAATTTGAATTTTTTTGAATTTTTTGGCGCCCGAAAATGTCAAATATGCTGTCAAAAGTTGAAAACGGTGGTATTATGGTAGATACGTATGTACACACTGAAATACATGTATTATTTGAACCGTTATTCCTTTCAAGTGCACAAAATGGCATACATAGAGGTATTGGAGAGTTGGAGTGGCATATATCCAAGTTCAGTTTTTGTAATGGCATTTCTCCAAGTGGTGAAAATTGGAGTGACATAGATCCAATTAACCCTTTTTTATAGGTCAAGAAACAAAACATTTGAAATTGAGATTTTGTAGGTTAGTGGGGTACATCATTAGGTACTTTTAGAATTTTGTTACATAATTTTTTTAAACATATAAATATAATTTTCGAATTTTTTAATCTGGCAAGAGCACTGGTGCCCAGGATCCAATATGACTTTTCGTATTTCATGCCATTTACATAGAATAGTTTTCATGTCACTTGTCTATATATACGCATAATTTAAGTTGTGAATATACGTTGGTGCTAATTAACCAACTTTAAACTGTCGGCCACTATGTAGCTTTTCCAATTGATTGTTTTTTCACAAACTTGGCAAAAGAAATTGTTTGCTTGACTTTCGGAAGTCTTCTTTGTAGGAGTGGATGTAGCATAGTTATTGTTTGAGAGTTGGCTTGTACTAACTAAATGTGTAGGGATGTCATGCGATGGCATGTACCAGAGAAGTTGTGAGTTGTGAAAAGAGATTATCATTTTATATGAATATATAGTCACGTCACATATTAATTAGCACCAACAATGCGACATATAATGCACTCTTGTACATACGGAATTCAACTATTTTCTTTCAATACACTAAATGATTCGTGCGCCATTCACAGGCCTCTTGGCTTGGGGCATCCATCTATTTAGCGATATATGAACACTATGCATGTAAATATAGAAAAATCTAAGACATTTTTTATGGAACGGAGGGACGAATAGATTACTTGTAGTCAGTTTCTATAAATCTTCGATTCTAAAGTTTTTTCTCAAATCTATTTTTGTGGACATAGGCAAACAAGAGTGAAAACTCTTAATTTGGTGCCAAATACAGTACAGTATGATGTAGGTAAACCCAGGAGAATTCCATTCAACTCAAAGAATTAATAGAGAAAAAAATTAAATAACCTTGCAATAAAACAAATGAAAAAGGCCCGGGTGTTTGGGTCACACCCTAGCAGAGTTTACATCACAACCATGCATATACACGCCGAAATGCACAGATTATACAGTCATTTACGTAATGCAGTATCCATACAGTTATATTTGCTGAAAATATAGAGATTAATACGCACCTCGTATACCTGAAGTGGGCATGCTCTTTGAATGCACATAACTGTGGGCTATATCTAATTACTAGGGCGTCATCCCGAAGGCGTATTTTCGGAATAGGACTCAACTTACTACCAGTTTTGGACGATTTACGTAAAAATAACCTTTTTGGGTAAGAATTGCACGAAATAACTCTCCGGTCAAACTATTTCACGCTTTTAACCATTTTGTGTGGCGCCATTCGCAAGGGCGCCACACCCTTCTATGTGGTGCCTTTCACAAGGGCGCCACACCCTTCTTTGTGGCGTCCTTCACAAGGGCGCCACATAATCTGTCATGCGTGGCGGCTCGAACCTGCCAACCGACAATGTGTGGTGCCGCTTCCATGGGCGCCACATAGACAAGTGTGGCGTCCTTCGCAAGGCTGCCACACAAAAGGGTTAGAGGCGTGAAATAGTTTAGCCGGAGGGTCATTTCGTGCGTTTTTTCTCACAAAGGGCTATTTTTGTGTAAATCGCCCCAGTTTTGTCCTGCCAAAATTAAGAGCATATATGTTGATATTGTTACAATAAATCCATGATTTATTTTTGAGGAAATCCATTACTAGATGTTTATAGTGCTGTCCTCACCATTGTACTGTTGCCGCAAAAGGATACAAACCAAACATCAAAAGAACAATGTGTAAGCCAAACGCAGTTCCTAGTTGAGTATGTGGGGGATTCTCGCCAATGATATACATGGTACGAACGATGTCCTTTCGAAGGTAGGAGAGCAATGGGAAATGCTTTTCGAACCGACAAAGAAACTGTTAGCTAGCTTGACAAAAGGAGAAAACCACAAGCACCTTTGTTTAATATATTATAAGCACACTCAAATGAACTAAGTGGGGTGTGTGTTGGACTAGATTGCATGGAGCACCATCGATTAGTTACAAAACATTCCACTGACATGTTGCTGACAAAGGCCAGTCATGCCTATGAACTCATTACCTTTTATGTGTAACGGAAACCTGCCGCTGATCCTGATATAAGATTTTCTGCTTTGTAAATAAAGTATGAATAATTGATCTTTTTTAGTGAAACTGACAGATCTTCAGCCTTTTGCTTGGTTTTTTCAGTGAAATTGACATGTGTCGTTTCATCGTTTGAAAGGAGTGTGCAACTTTATCTTATTTATTTATGTATCTTCTTCCAAACATATTAATTATACTTCCTCCGCCGGTAAAACACTTCTAAAAAATGCCTAATCAGTAGCGTACCCCACCTGGCCATCAGTGGCGCACCAGGGTGTGCCAGTGCTATCACGCCATTGCTAATTCTTAGCAGTGGCGCACGAGTGGTGAGCCATTGCTATCTGGCTTAGTAGTGGCGCACCAAGCAGTGTGCCACACTAGCTCCCTGGTGCGCCACCGGACAAAATGAGCTGCGCCACTGCTAAAATTTGAAATTCCTGGATCTGGATCTGGCACCATTTTTTCGAATTTTTTTCCTAATTTTTTGTCGTTTTTGTTGCCCGAATTATTTGTCCTATGTACATCTCATTCATAGCCTAGCTGCCGGTGAGCATGGATGAGAGAAGGGACGAGAGGTGAGGTGAGGATGGAGGATGGAGGAGAGTAGGGTTCATAGAGAGGAGGAGGGTAATGGAGGCCGGAGGGAGAAGAAGCCGGAGGGTCGTCGGTGTCGTTGCCTAATCGACGATATCTCGGAGGACGGATCCTCACGAGGGGGAGAAGAAGTAGGGGCCATAGGGCGGAGTGCACACGGGACGGTGGTACGCGAGTTACCCACCTTCGGAACACCTGCACGATGACAGGGGCCTACCGCCGCTTGTCCGGAATTATCTGGGCGCTTGCGCGTTGTTACAATGGTTGTGGTTGTGCCTCTAGGGCTCCCGGGATCCGGCTTATAAAGGCGCACGGATCTAGGGTTTACATGGAGAGTCCTAGCCGGAATACAAGTTGCCTAACTACGGTACAATATCTTGCCGTGTACGTCAAGGATCCGCCTTCCTTATGGCCGTACTTGGATCCGGATACTTTATGGGCCTCCACGGATCCGGCCCCCTTCGTAGGTCGGTTCGAGATCCGGCTCCAAGTTCCTGGACTCGGACTTCATCCTTCTTGATCAACGAGCAATCGGGCCGCCCGATGGGCCCCATGCCACCATCACCGTCTGTGGGCCACCCGGGCTTGCCGGATCTAGGCCATGTCTTTGATATACCCATAAAGTATACCCACAACAGTAGCCCCCGAAGTTCTCCGAGATTCATCATTCTTCCGTCTTCATATAACTCGGAACCGAAGAGAATCTTGAAGAGCTTCCAAACTTACTAGTTTCCGATATCATTTAACCGGAAACCCACATGTCCTTCAGCAACGATAATGTAACGGAGTTTGCACTTTTCCCGCGCACAACTTCCTATCTTCCCGCGCTAAATTTTCGGAGATGCGAATCTTTAGCCGGAAATTTCGGGAGCGCATGGTTAAGTTACCTCCACGTCATTTTACCGCTTTTAACCTAAAACACGTGTCGTGCATCCAACGGTGAGACCGTTCAGTTTCCACCGTTAGATCCGGAATGCGAATCTCCGCGCGAGGGCTATAAATACCCCGAGGCGCGGTAATTCCTCATTCGTTTCACCCGTTCACCACTTCGTCTTCCTCCTCCCGCCGCGCCGCCCGCCAGATCTCAACTCCGACGAGCTCCGCCGCGGAAGACTTCACGCCAGGTCGCTCCAAGCCTTCCCCCGTTCCAAGATCGCCGCGGTTGATCGGGAAATCTCCCCCGCCGCCGATTCGTGGTCACGCGGGCCGTTTTTCAGCAACTTCGGCGACCTTCGTCCTCGCCGGAGCATCGCCGGTTCGCCGCGCCATTGACGGTACGTGCACCGGACTTGTAGAAGAAGAAGTAGAGTAGATTCCGGTAACTCAAACACTTTGCATGGGTGCAGCCGGAAGTATGCCGATCGACTCGCACTCGTATCGGTAGTTCTCCGAATAGCCCGGATCCCAGTTCATTAGAGCCAATCTGTCCGGATCCCATTGCATACCTACCACCATATGTTTCCGACATCCGGCTGGCTCAACCTTTTTCCGCCTCTTCCAGCACCAAGTTAGGCCGGATCCCAACCGCACAAGAAATCGAAGAAGAACTTCAAGGGCAGGCTAGAATGGCAGCCAAGGTGCAGGAGACGGAAAACAAGAAAGCTTCTAAGGCCCGGAACCGCGAAGGAGAGCGGGGTCAATGGTGGCCCTGCGAAACCACTGATACGGAGCTCAGAGAGCTTCAGAACGAAGGTATGATCTCCGCTCACTGGAGTTTCATACGCGACACCGTCGTCCCCAAGCCAGGAGCCGGAGAAGTGGTCATGACTAAGGCTTGGGTGGAACGCGGATTATCGCTCCCCTGCTCGGAATTTTTCCTCTCCGTCCTCAACACGTATGGACTTCAACCCCACAACATCTGCCCCAACTCCTACCTTCGCTTCTCCAACTTCGCAACTCTCGCGAAGGGCATCTCGGAATCCGGCCGGACGTCAAGCTATGGCAGTTTTTCTTCCGAGTGAAGAAAGAAACAAAAGACAAAGCTATGCTGAACTGCGGGAGCATGACATTCATGCTCCGACCTGGTCGTATGTACCCTCCTCATGACTCGCACGAATCCGTCCGGTACTGGAATGCCGGATGGTTTTACGAGAAGAATGTGTCAGTTCCGGAGATCCATGACGGTCTCCCCAAATTCAACAACGAGCCTCCGGAAGAGCTCGCAAGCTGGAGCTTCATCCCGTCGCTTTCCCTAACTCCCATCCTGGAGAAGGCAGCGCGGAGAATCTCCTGGTTAGTCCACGACGGGCTAACCGGAACCCAGCTTACACTAAGCTGGTTCACTCGACGGATCCAGCCTCTGCGATATAACGCGCGATTAATCTGCGCATACACCGGGGCGGACGACCAGCTCCGAGCTACCCGCCACGATCTTCCGGCTGATTCTCTCAAAAGGAGATTCAAGACGCTGGTGAAGGTGGGCCGGGGTCAACCGATCCCGGAACTGATCAAGGATATTTACACGAACGACCAGTGTCCTCCGGTAAGCTTTGACCCTTTCGTTACTTCAAACTTCACAAGTTTTTGGATATTGACTAACATATGATATCTTTTCCTCCAGCTCGCTACATTGGCGGAGGAAAACTTACGCACCATACTTCGCGTCCCCGTCAGCGGCGACACGGCGGAGGAGGTTCCGGAAGACGAAGAGGAGGAAGAGGAGCAAGCACCCTGATACGTCTCCAACGTATCGATAATTTCTTATGTTCCATGCTACTTTACTGATGATACCTACATGTTTTATGCACATTATATGTCATATTTATGCATTTTCTGGAACTAACCTATTAACAAGATGCCGAAGAGCCGATTCTGTTGTTCTCGCTGTTTTTGGTTTCAGAAATCCTAGTAAAGAAATATTCTCGGAATTGGACGAAACTTTCGCCCGGGGTCCTATTTTTGCACGAAGCTTCCGGAAGACCGAAGAGATAACGAAGTGGGGCCACGAGGCAGCCGAGAGGGTGGCCGGCGCGGCCCAAGCCCCGGCCGCGCCGACCTACCCCCGGGCCCCTCGTGTGGCCCCCGCGTTGACCCTCCGCCTACTTAAAGCTTCCGTCGCGAAACCCCCGGCACCGAGAGCCACGATACGGAAAACCTTACTGAGACGCCGCCGCCGCGAATCCCATCTCGGGGGATTCTGGAGATCGCCTCCGGCACCCTGCCGGAGAGGGGATTCATCTCCCGGAGGACTCTACACCGCCATGGTCGCCTCCGGAGTGATGAGTGAGTAGTCCACCCCCGGACCATGGGTCCATAGCAGTAGCTAGATGGTCGTCTTCTCCTTGTTGTGCTTCATTGTTGGATCTTGTGAGCTGCCTAACATGATCAAGATCATCTATATGTAATTCTATATGTTGTGTTTGTCGGGATCCGATGGATAGAGAGTACTATGATTATGGTGATTATCAATCTATTGTTCATGTGTTGTTTATGATCTTGCATGCTCTCCGTTATTAGTAGAGGCTCGGCCAAGTTTTTACTCTTAACTCCAAGAGGGAGTATTTATGCTCGATAGTGGGTTCATGCCTCCATTGAATCCGGGACAAGTGACGGAAAGTTCTAAGGTTGTGGATGTGTTGTTGCCACTAGGGATAAAACATTGATACTATGTCTAAGGATGTAGTTGTTGATTACATTACGCACCATACTTAATGCAATTGTCTCGTTGCTTTGCAACTTAATACTGGAGGGGGTTCGGATGATAACTCTGAAGGTGGACTTTTTAGGCATAGATGCGGTTGGATGGCGGTCTATGTACTTTGTCGTAATGCCCAATTAAATCTCACTATATTTATCATATCATGTATATGCATTGTTATGCCTTTCTCTATTTGTCAATTGCCCGACTGTAATTTGTTCACCCAACATGCTTTTATCTTATGGGAGAGACACCTCTAGTGAACTGTGGACCCCGGTCCTATTCTTTACATAGCATACAATCTACCGCAATTGTGTTTTACTGTTTTCTTTGCAAACATCTTCCACTCGATACGTTTAATCCTTTGTTACAGCAAGCCGGTGAGATTGACAACCTCTCTGTTTCGTTGGGACAAAGTACTTGGGTTGTGTTGTGCAGGTTCCGCGTTGGCGCCGGAATCCCTGGTGTTGCGCCGCATCACATTTCGCGACCATCAACCTTCAACGTGCTTCTTGGCTCCTACTGGTTCGATTAAACCTTGGTTTCTTTCTGAGGGAAAACTTGCTACTGTGCGCATCATACCTTCCTCTTGGGGTTCCCAACGAACGTGTGAGTTACACGCCATCACACCCCGCAAGGCGGCTCCTCGACCTACGAAGCGTCCCCGCGCCAAAGCTTCCGGCTCTGAAGCCGGAGCCAGCGGCGAGGCCTCCGCCAAGAAGCCCAAGATCGTCAAGCCCCCTCCGCTAGACTCAAGGAAGGCGGAGCGGGAACGTTTGAGAATGCTTTCAACAGCAGGCAAACATTCGCGCCCCATCATCCCCGGCGCCCCGTAAGTTTCCGGGTATGGTACATATTTACTTTGATGCATTTGTTACTTATGCGATCTTCTTTTACTTGTTCGCAGAACTCCTACTACCGCCGCCACTCGGACCGCCAGCCAAAAACCCATCACAGAGTTCATGAAGAAATCTCCGGTCGTTGGTCCCGCAACTCCAGCCTCCGCCAAGCGCTTCCCACACTGCTCCACCGCCATCTCCTCCTCAGGCGGATCAATCTCCCCCTCCTGCCGCAAACACCCCACCGGAAATAATTCCGGTCAGCAGCGAGAAGGTGGGCGGAGAGGATCCTAAGGCCAAGGGCCCTGCCCAAGAAGAAACTCAAGACCAAGGAGAGGCTGAAGTTACTTCCTCCGAAAAGGTCGGAGCGGGTGCTGGCGACGTTGTCGTGTTTCCGAAAAACTTCGGAGATCCGTCTGACCTCACCTCCACCCCCAAGGCATATGCTACCAAGTTCTTCAACAAGCTGACGGAGACAGAAAAGTGGGAACTTGAACAAGATCTGCTCAACGCCATGCTGAACAATGCCTGGGGGAAACCGGACGCCGCTACGTCGGAAATCCAGGAGTTTAAGAAGGGTGTCGGCGAATTCTTCGACAAGCTTGTCTGCAAACAAAAGGTACTCCCCAGTAGCCCCCAAGCATTTAGGCGGAAACTAGGTACTAGTTAGCGCTTAGATGCTTTTTAGAGGACAGCCACTTTTGGAAAGATTTAAAAATGTCACAGTAGCCCCCAAGCATGATGTCGGAAAGATTCCGGCAATAATGCTTCAAAGGACACCACTATGTTGTAGGCGGAATTTTTACTCCTGCTCTGTTTGTTTTTTACAGGAACAGCAGGCACTGCACTATGAGCTACACAAGAATATTGCTCTGCAGCGCCGCGTTACCTTGGGCCAAGCGGAGAACATCCGAGCCCTTAAAGATAAAAATGCAGAACTGAACAAACAGCTGGCGGATGCCCAAGGTTGGTTTCCGACCTTTCTTGTTATTAGTTCACGTTCCGACTTTGAACTGTTTTTTAACTTGATTCCTTGTAGGCGCATCTTCTTCCCTGGCGACAACCTCCTCCGAACTGGAAAACCTGCGCTCCTCATACCAAGAGTTGGAGATAAAGCTGAAAGAAGCGGAGCAGCAGAAGGAGCGTGCCGAGAAGCAACTAGCGGAGAAAAACTCCGAGCTCATCAGGGAGAAGGGCGAATTCGTGCTGAAGCGTAATGCTGATAGCGAGACCATCAAGAGGCAGCAGAAGGAGCTCAATGGACTCCGGAAGTACATGGAGACCGCGGAGCACCATTGGGACCTGCTGGCCGAAAATATCCTGGGTACTTATACTCGGAATTTCTTATCTTGATGGATAATATCTTGTGCTCAACTTGAATGTTTATTCTTGTATTTTTGTGCAGAGCCACTCGGATACCCTGAAAAGCGCCGGAACAAATTCCCCCGGGACGATGTTCTTTCTCTTGCTGGCGATGACTGCAAGGATCTTATATCCGCTTCACGGAAGATATGCCACAACTTGTCACTGAAGAAGAGCCGCACCTGCGGTCTGCGCAAACTGATCAAACGGATGGACATTCTTCCGGAGCTGGTAACAGATCTACAAGCGTCGTCGGCCCGAGGCGCAGCTGCCATGACTTTAACCATGTGCTTGGCGCATAACCCGGAGATGGATCTGGACCGGGTGACTTCTGGTGTTCCTCCGACAGCAGATGTCGGAGCGCTTCTTGATGCGGTGAGTGGCTATGACACCCGCATCGCGCGGAGGATCCGTCACGAGGAATTCTACGACAAGGTGGTTCTCCCAGCGGACGAGCCCCTTGAAGATGAACTTCAAAAAGAGCGCGACGCGGAGGCCCGTCCTGCGGAATCCGGAACCCAGTTTACCTGGACCAGCTCCAAGGATGCTCCCCAAGAGGAACCCAAGAGCAGCGCTGCAACCTCCGACGAAGATGAAGAGAGCGATGAAGATGTGTCGTCTCCGGCTGAGGGCGCTGATACGTCTCCAACGTATCGATAATTTCTTATGTTCCATGCTACTTTATTGATGATACCTACATGTTTTATGCACACTATATGTCATATTTATGCATTTTCTGGAACTAACCTATTAACAAGAAGCCGAAGAGCCGATTGCTTGTTTTCTCGCTGTTTTTGGTTTCAGAAATCCTAGTAAAGAAATATTCTCGGAATTGGACGAAACTTTCGCCCGGGGTCCTATTTTTGCACGAAGCTTCCGGAAGACCGAAGAGATAACGAAGTAGGGCCACGAGGCGGCCGGAAGGGTGGCCGGCGCGGCCCGAGCCCCGGCCGCGCCGACCTACCCCCTGGGCCCCTCGTGTGGCCCCCGCGTTGACCCTCCGCCTACTTAAAGCTTTCGTCGCGAAACCCCCAGTACCGAGAGCCACGATACGGAAAACCTTACAGAGACGCCGCCGCCGCGAATCCCATCTCGGGGGATTCTGGAGATCGCCTCCGGCACCCTGCCGGAGAGGGGATTCATCTCCCGGAGGACTCTACACCGCGATGGTCGCCTCCGGGGTGATGAGTGAGTAGTCCACCCCTGGACCATGGGTCCATACCAGTAGCTAGATGGTCGTCTTCTCCTTGTTGTGCTTCATTGTTGGATCTTGTGAGCTGCCTAACATGATCAAGATCATCTATATGTAATTCTATATGTTGTGTTTGTCGGGATCCGATGGATAGAGAGTACTATGATTATGGCGATTATCAATCTATTGTTCATGTGTTGTTTATGATCTTGCATGCTCTCCGTTATTAGTAGAGGCTCTGGCCAAGTTTTTACTCTTAACTCCAAGAGGGAGTATTTATGCTCGATAGTGGGTTCATGCCTCCATTGAATGCGGGACGTGTGACAGAAAGTTCTAAGGTTGTGGATGTGTTGTTGCCACTAGGGATAAAACATTTATGCTATGTCTAAGGATGTAGTTGTTGATTACATTACGCACCATACTTAATGCAATTGTCTCGTTGCTTTGCAACTTAATACTGGAGGGGTTCGGATGATAACCCGAAGGTGGACTTTTTAGGCATAGATGCGGTTGGATGGCGGTCTATGTACTTTGTCGTAATGCCCAATTAAATCTCACTATATTTATCATATCATGTATATGCATTGTTATGCCTTTCTCTATTTGTCAATTGCCCGACTGTAATTTGTTCACCCAACATGCTTTATCTTATGGGAGAGACACCTCTAGTGAACTGTGGACCCCGGTCCTATTCTTTACATAGCATACAATCTACTGCAATTGTGTTTTACTTGTTTTCTTTGCAAACATCTTCCACTCGATACGTTTAATCCTTTGTTACAGCAAGCCGGTGAGATTGACAACCTCACTGTTTCGTTGGGACAAAGTACTTGGGTTGTGTTGTGCAGGTTCCGCGTTGGCGCCGGAATCCCTGGTGTTGCGCCGCATCACATTTCGCGACCATCAACCTTCAACGTGCTTCTTGGCTCCTACTGGTTCGATTAAACCTTGGTTTCTTTCTGAGGGAAAACTTGCTACTGTGCGCATCATACCTTCCTCTTGGGGTTCCCAACGAACGTGTGAGTTACACGCCATCAAGCTCTTTTTCACGGCGCCGTTGCCGGGGAGATCAAGACACGCTGCAAGGGGAGTCTCCACTTCTCAATCTCTTTACTTTGTTTTTGTCTTGCTTTATTTTATTTACTACTTTGTTTGCTGCACTAAATTAAAATACAAAAAAATTAGTTACTTGCATTTACTCTATCTAGTTTGTTTAATTTTACTGCTACTAAAATGAGTAATCCTGAAGTTGAAGTTCGTTCTTTTAAGCAACAAGGAGGACAAAGTTTTAAAGATGCTTGGTATAGAATTAGTAATGCTCATCAAAGGTGCATTAAGAAACACTCCACCACTATCCTTCTTAGGAACTTTTATGTTGGTTTATCTAGTTGGGATAGATATGTTCTTGATACTCTTTCGGGAGGTAATTTCCTAGGTACTCCCGCTTTAGAAGCTAGTTGCATCATTGAGAGTCTAGTTGGAATACCACCTGTTAATGAAGTTAAAACTGAAATCTCTCTTGAAGATGTTATGAAAAAATTGGAAACCATAGAGAAAAATTTTCCAAGTATTGAAACTAAATTAGAAATGTTATTGGATAAAACTGATGAACTTGATAAATCCCTAGGAGGAATTGATGAAAGAATTAGTGTCCTAGGAACTTGTGTTATCCATGATAATCAAACCAATAGGATTGTTGAACTTGAAAAAGCTATGGGAACCTTGGGTTCAACCTTTTCTTCTCTCAAGTATAATGAGAAAGCCTATGTGGGTAAAGAGCAAAAATTCATGTATGCCTCTAAAGTGCCTAAACAAAAGAATTACTATAGGCCTAAAATTGCTAAAACCCCTAGCACCACCATAGAAAATTTAGATAATGGAGCACCTAAAGCACCCTCTGCAACAAGTTGTGTTTGCATGAAAAATAATAATGTTATTCTTCTACTCTCGATGTTACTTGATTTGCACTTTCTGCGCCTAGCTGAAAGGCGTTAAAGAAAAGCGCTTATGGGAGACAACCCATGTTTTTACCTACAGCAATTTTTTGTTTTGTTGAGTCTTGGAAGTTGTTTACTACTGTAGCAACCTCTCCTTATCATGTTTTTGTGCCAAGTAAAGTTTCTATGTCAAAGTTGATGTTATATTTGGGATCGCTGCGCAGAAACAGCATTGCTGTCTGTCACGAATCTGGGCACAGTTCTCTGTAGAAAATTCGAAAAAATCTGCCAATTTACGAGCGTGATCCTCAGATATGTACGCAACTTTTCTTAGTTTTGAGTTTTTCCATTTGAGCAAGTCTGGTGCCATTTCTAAATTCGTCTTTACGGACTGTTCTGTTTTTGACAGATTCTGCCTTTTATTTCGCATTGCCTCTTTTGCTATGTTGGATTTATTTCTTTGATCCACTAATGTCCAGTAGCATTATGCAATGTCCAGAAGTGTAAAGAATGATTGTGTCACCTCTGAATGTGTGAATTATTCATCGTGCACTAACCCTCTAATGAGTTTGCTTGAAGTTTGGTGTGAAGGAAGTTTTCAAGGGTCAAGAGAGGAGTATGATATACTATGATCAAGAGGAGTGAAAGCTCTAAGCTTGGGGATGCCCCGTGGTTCACCCCTGCATATTTTAAGAAGACTCAAGCGTCTAAGCTTGGGGATGCCCAAGGCATCCCCTTCTTCATCGACAACATCATCGGGTTCCTCCCCGAAACTATATTTTTATTCAATCACATCTTTTGTTCTTTACTTGGAGCGTCGGTTTGTTTTTGTTTTTGTTTTTGTTTGAATAAGATGGATCCTAGCATTCACTTTGTGGGAGAGAGACACGCTCCGCTGTTGCATATGGACACATGTGTCCTTAGGCTTTACTCATAATGTTCATGGCGAAGTTTCTTCTTCGTTAAATTGTTATATGGTTGGAATTGGAAAATGCTACATGTAGTAATTCTAAACTGTCTTGGATAATGTGATACTTTGCAATTGTTGTGCTCATGTTTAAGCTCTTGCATCATATGCTTTGCACCCATTAATGAAGAAATACATAGAGCTTGCTAAAATTTGATTTGCATATTTGGTTTCTCTAAAGTCTAGATAATATCTAGTATTGAGTTTTGAACAACAAGGAAGACAGTGTAGAGTCTTATAATGTTTACAATGTGTCTTTTATGTGAGTTTTGCTGCACTTGTTCATCCTTGAGTTTGCTTCAAATAACCTTGCTAGCCTAAACCTTGTATCGAGAGGGAATACTTCTCATGCATCCAAAATCCTTGAGCCAACTACTATGCCATTTGTGTCCACCATACCTACCTACTACATGGTATTTCTCCGCCATTCCAAAGTAAATTGCTTGAGTGCTACCTTTAAAATTCCATCATTCACCTTTGCAATATATAGCTCATGGGACAAAATAGCCTTAAAAACTATCGTAGTATTGAATATGTACTTATGCACTTTATATTTTATTAAGTTGCTTGTTGTGCGATAACCATGCTTCGGGGAACGCCATCAACTATTGTTGAATATCATGTGAGTTGCTATGCATGTCCGTCTTGTCTGAAGGTCTATCATTTTAGTGGTTGGAGCATGCAAAATTGTTAGAGAAGAACATTGGGACGCTAACTAAAGCCATGAATCATGGTGGAAGTTTCAGTTTTGGACATATATCCTCAATCTCATATGAGAATAATAACTTTGCTACATGCTTATGCATTTAAGAGGAGTCCATTATCTGTTGTCCATGTTGTCCCGGTATGGATGTCTAAGTTGAGAATAATCAAAAGCGAGAAATCCGAAATGCGAGCATTCTCCTTAGACCTTTGTACAGGCGGCATGGAGGTACCCCTTGTGACACTTGGTTGAAACATGGCATGCGAAGATCCGGTAGTCCAAGCTAAGTAGGACGAGGTGCGGGCACTATTAGTATACTATGCGTGAGGCTTGCAACTTGTAAGATATAATTTTCATAACTCATATGCTTTATTACTACCGTTGACAAAATTGTTTCATGTTTTCAAAATAAAAGCTCTAGCACAAATACAGCAATCGATGCTTTCCTCATTGAAGGACCATTCTTTTACTTTTATTGTTGAGTCGGTTTACCTATCTCCTTCCACCTTAAGAAGCAAACACTTGTGTGAACTGTGCATTGATTCCTACATACTTGCATATTGCACTTGTTATATTACTTTATGTTGACAATATCCATGAGATATACATGTTATAAGTTGAAAGCAACCGCTGAAACTTAATCTTCCTATGTGTTGCTTCAACACCTTTACTCTGATTTATTGCTTTATGAGTTAACTCTTATGCAAGACTTATTGATGCTTGTCTTGAAGTACTATTCATGAAAAGTCTTTGCTTTATGATTCAGTTGTTTACTCATGTCATTACCTTTGCTTTGATCGCTGCATTCATTACATATGTTTACAAATAGTATGATCAAGATTATGATGGCATGTCACTTCGGAAATTATCTTTGTTATCGTTTTACTCGCTCGGGACGAGCAGAACTAAGCTTGGGGATGCTGATACGTCTCCAACGTATCGATAATTTCTTATGTTCCATGCTACTTTATTGATGATACCTACATGTTTTATGCACACTATATGTCATATTTATGCATTTTCTGGAACTAACCTATTAACAAGATGCCGAAGAGCCGATTGCTTGTTTTACTGCTGTTTTTGGTTTCAGAAATCCTAGTAAAGAAATATTCTCGGAATTGGACGAAACTTTCGCCCAGGGTCCTATTTTTGCACGAAGCTTCCAGAAGACCGAAGAGATAACGAAGTAGGGCCACGAGGCGGCCAGAAGGGTGGCCGGCGCGGCCCAGGCCCTGGCCGCGCCGACCTACCCCCTGGGCCCCTCGTGTGGCCCCCCGCGTTGACCCTCCGCCTACTTAAAGCTTCCGTCGCGAAACCCCCGGCATCGAGAGCCACGATACGGAAAACCTTACAGAGACGCCGCCGCCGCGAGTCCCATCTCGGGGGATTCGGAGATCGCCTCCGGCACCCTGCCGGAGAGGGGATTCATCTCCCGGAGGACTCTACACCGCCATGGTCGCCTCCGGAGTGATGAGTGAGTAGTCCACCCCTGGACCATGGGTCCATAGCAGTAGCTAGATGGTCGTCTTCTCCTTGTTGTGCTTCATTGTTGGATCTTGTGAGCTGCCTAACATGATCAAGATCATCTATATGTAATTCTATATGTTGTGTTTGTCGGGATCCGATGGATAGAGAGTACTATGATTATGGTGATTATCAATCTATTGTTCATGTGTTGTTTATGATCTTGCATGCTCTCCGTTATTAGTAGAGGCTCCGGCCAAGTTTTTACTCTTAACTCCAAGAGGGAGTATTTATGCTCGATAGTGGGTTCATGCCTCCATTGAATGCAGGGACGGTGACGAAAGTTCTAAGGTTGTGGATGTCTGTTGCCACTAGGGATAAAACATTGATGCTATGTCTAAGGATGTAGTTGTTGATTACATTACGCACCATACTTAATGCAATTGTACTGTTGCTTTGCAACTTAAACTCGGAGGGGTTCGGATGATAACTCTGAAGGTGGACTTTTTAGGCATAGATGCGAGTTGGATGGCGGTCTATGTACTTTGTCGATCACCCAACATGCTTTATCTTATGGGAGAGACACCTCTAGTGAACTCGTGGACCCCGGTCCTATTCTTTACATAGCATACAATCTACTGCAATTGTGTTTTACTGTTTTCTTTGCAAACATCTTCCACTCGATACGTTTAATCCTTTGTTACAGCAAGCCGGTGAGATTGACAACCTCACTGTTTCGTTGGGACAAAGTACTTGGGTTGTGTTGTGCAGGTTCCGCGTTGGCGCCGGAATCCCTGGTGTTGCGCCGCATTGATACGCGTAGATGCACACGTCCGTTGGGAACCCCAAGTGGAAGGTATGATGCGTATAGAAGCAAGTTTCCCTCAGTATGAAACCAAGGTTTAATCGAACCAGTAGGAGCCAAGAAGCACGTTGAAGGTTGATGGTCGCGAAATGTGATGCGGCGCAACACCAGGGATTCCGGCGCCAACTAGGAACCTGCACAACACAACCAAAGTACTTTGCCCCAACGAAACAGGGAGGTTGTCAATCTCACCGGCTTGCTGTAACAAAGGATTAAACGTATCGAGTGGAAGATGTTTGCAAAGAAAACAATGAAACAAGTAGATTGTATGCTATGGAAAGAATAGGACCGGGGTCCACGAGTTCACTAGAGGTGTCTCTCCCATAAGATAAAAGCATGTTGGGTGAACAAATTACAGTCGGGCAATTGACAAATAGAGAAAGGCATAATAATGCATATACATGACATGGTAAATATAGTGAGATTTAATTGGGCATTACGACAAAGAACATAGACCGCCATCCAACCGCATCTATGCCTAAAAAGTCCACCTTCAGAGTTATCGTCCGAACCCCTCCAGTATTAAGTTGCAAAGCAACGTGACAATTGCATTAAGTATTGTGCGTAATGTAATCAATAACTACATCCTTAGACATAGCATCAATGTTTTATCCCTAGTGGCAACAGCACATCACAACCTTAGAACTTTCCGTCACCGTCCTGGTATCAATGAAGGCATGAACCCACTATCGAGCATAATTACTCCCTCTTGGAGTTAAGAGTAAAAACTTGGCCGAGCCTCTACTAATAACGGAGAGCATGCAAGATCATAAACAACACATGAACAATAGATTGATAATCACCATAATCATAGTACTCTCTATCCATCGGATCCCGACAAACACAACATATAGAATTACATATAGATGATCTTGATCATGTTAGGCAGCTCACAAGATCCAACAATGAAGCACAACAAGGAGAAGACGACCATCTAGCTACTGCTATGGACCCATGGTCCAGGGGTGAACTACTCACTCATCACTCCGGAGGCGATCATGGCGATGAAGAGTCCTCCGGGAGATGAATCCCCTCTCCGGCGAGGTGCCGGAGGCGATCTCCAGAATCCCCCGAGATGGGATTCGCGGCGGCGGCGTCTCCGTAAGGTTTTCCGTATCGTGGCTCTCGGTACTGGGGGTTTCGCGACGGGAGCTTTAAGTAGGCGGAAGGTCAACGCGAGGGGCCACACGAGGGGCCCAGGGGGCAGGTCGGCGCGGCCAGGGCCTGGGCCGCGCCGGCCTAGCCTCTGGCCACCTCGTGGCCCCACTTCGTTAGGTCTTCGGTCTTCTGGAAGCTTCGTGCAAAAATAGGACCCTGGGCGAAAGTTTCGTCCAATTCCGAGAATATTTCTTTACTAGGATTTCTGAAACCAAAAACAGCAGAAAACAAGAATCGGCTCTTCGGCATCTTGTTAATAGGTTAGTTCCGTAAAATGCATAAATATGACATATAATGTGCATAAAACATGTAGGTATCATCAATAAAGTAGCATGGAACATAAGAAATTATCGATACGTTGGAGACGTATCAGCATCCCTAAGCTTAGTTCGCTCGTCCCGAGCAGGTAAAACGATAACAAAGATAATTTCTGAAGTGACATGCCATCATAATCTTGATCATACTATTTGTAAACATATGTAATGAATGCAGCGATCAAAGCAAAGGTAATGACATGAGTAAACAACTGAATCATATAGCAAAGACTTTTCATGAATAGTACTTCAAGACAAGCATCAATAAGTCTTGCATAAGAGTTAACTCGTAAAGCA
Organism: Lolium rigidum; assembly: GCF_022539505.1. Lineage (NCBI taxonomy): Eukaryota > Viridiplantae > Streptophyta > Magnoliopsida > Poales > Poaceae > Lolium > Lolium rigidum. The sequence goes on from NC_061508.1 coordinate 307,684,558, forward strand.
ATAAATCAAAGTAAAGGTGTTGAAGCAACACATAAGAAGATTAAGTTTCAGCGGTTGCTTTCAACTTGTAACATGTATATCTCATGGATATTGTCAACATAAAGTAATATAACAAGTGCAATATGCAAGTATGTAGGAATCAATGCACAGTTCACACAAGTGTTTGCTTCTTAAGGTGGAAGGAGATAGGTAAACTGACTCAACAATAAAAGTAAAAGAATGGTCCTTCGCAGAGGAAAGCATCGATTGCTGTATTTGTGCTAGAGCTTTTATTTTGAAAACATGAAACAATTTTGTCAACGGTAGTAATAAAGCATATGAGTTATGAAAATTATATCTTACAAGTTGCAAGCCTCACGCATAGTATACTAATAGTGCCCGCACCTTGTCCTACTTAACTTGGACTACCGGATCTTTGCATGCCATGTTTCAACCAAGTGTCACAAAGAGGTACCTCCATGCCGCCTGTACAAAGGTCCAAGGAGAATGCTCGCATTTCGGATTTCTCGCTTTTGATTATTCTCAACTTAGACATCCATACCGGGACAACATGGACAACGGATAATGGACTCCTCTTTAATGCATAAGCATGTAGCAAAGTTATTATTCTCATATGAGATTGAGGATATATGTCCAAAACTGAAACTTCCACCATGATTCATGGCTTTAGTTAGCGGCCCAATGTTCTTCTCTAACAATTTTGCATGCTCCAACCACTAAAATGATAGACCTTCGTACAAGACGGACATGCATAGCAACTCACATGATATTCAACAATAGTTGATGGCGTTCCCGTAAACATGGTTATCGCACAACAAGCAACTTAATAAAATATAAAGTGCATAAGTACATATTCAATACTACGATAGTTTTTAAGGCTATTTTGTCCCATGAGCTATATATTGCAAAGGCGAATGATGGAATTTTAAAGGTAGCACTCAAGCAATTTACTTTGGAATGGCGGGTAAATACCATGTAGTAGGTAGGTATGGTGGACACAAATGGCATAGTGGTTGGCTCAAGGATTTTGGATGCATGAGAAGTATTCCCTCTCGATACAAGGTTTAGGCTAGCAAGGTTATTTGAAGCAAACTCAAGGATGAACAAGTGCAGCAAGACTCACATAAAAGACATATTGTAAACATTATAAGACTCTACATTGTCTTCCTTGTTGTTCAAAACTCAATACTAGATATTATCTAGACCTTAGAGAAACCAAATATGCAAATCAAATTTTAGCAAGCTCTATGTATTTCTTCATTAATGGGTGCAAAGCATATGATGCAAGAGCTTAAACATGAGCACAACAATTGCCAAGTATCACATTATCCAAGACATTTTTAGAATTACTACATGTAGCATTTTCCAATTCCAACCATATAACAAATTAACGAAGAAGAAACTTCGCCTTGAACATTATGAGTAAAGCCTAAGGACACATGTGTCCATATGCAACAGCGGAGCGTGTCTCTCTCCCACAAAGTGAATGCTAGGATCCATCTTATTCAAACAAAAACAAAAACGAAAACAAACCGACGCTCCAAGTAAAGAACATAGGATGTGACTGAATAAAAATATAGTTTCGGGGAGGAACTCGATGATGTTGTCGATGAAGAAGGGGATGCCTTGGGCATCCCCAAGCTTAGACGCTTGAGTCTTCTTAAAATATGCAGGGATGAACCACGGGGGCATCCCCAAGCTTAGAGCTTTCACTCCTCTTGATCTTAGTATATCATTCTCCTCTCTTGACCCTTGAAAACTTCCTTCACACCAAACTTCAAGCAAACTCATTAGAGGGTTAGTGCATCATTAATAATTCACACATTCAGAGGTGACACAATCATTCTTTTCACTTCTGGACATTGCATAATGCTACTGGACATTAATGGATCAAAGAAATAAATCCAACATAGCAAAAGAGGCAATGCGAAATAAAAGGCAGAATCTGTCAAAAACAGAACAGTCCGTAAAGACGAATTTATAAATGGCACCAGACTTGCTCAAATGGAAAAACTCAAAACTAATGAAAGTTGCGTACATATCTGAGGATCACGCTCGTAAATTGGCAGATTTTTTCGAATTTTCTACAGAGAATTATGCCCAGATTCGTGACAGACAGCAATGCTGTTTCTGTGCAGCGATCCCAAATATAACATCAACTTTGACATAGAAACTTTACTTGGCACAAAAACATGATAAGGAGAGGTTGCTACAGTAGTAAACAACTTCCAAGACTCAATAAAACAAAAAATTGCTGTAGGTAAAAACATGGGTTGTCTCCCATAAGCGCTTTTCTTTAACGCCTTTCAGCTAGGCGCAGAAAGTGCAAATCAAGTAACATCGAGAGTAGAAGCATCAATATCATTACCAGGGGTGTTGGGAGTTTTCTCAACCAAGCATAGTATATTTGATATATAAGTTTTAGCGTCTCCCTTTTCATTAGTCTTAGGCTTGCTACTCTCATCGAACAAATTTTCAGGAACGAGCCAAGCATAGTTATTTTCTAGTGCATCATTCATAGCTAGGAGTTTACATGGTATTGGTGCTTTGATCTCCCCTCCATCATTAATGTTATTAGTGTACATTATTCTATCCATGTCCATTTTTTCAAGGAGACCAATAAAATTGGTATGAGAACCTAGCATATTAAATTTAGCAAAAACCTTTCTAGCCTCTCTTGCTAGACCACCAAATTCTCTAAGAAGGGTTTCTAAAACAAAATCTTTCTTTTCCCCCTCTTCCATATCACCAAGTGTAAGAAACATGTGTTGGATTATAGGATTGAGATTAACAAATTTAGTTTCCAACATGCGAACTAAAGCAGCAGCAGCAATTTCATAGGTAGGTGCAAGTTCTACCAAGTGTCTATCTTCAAACTCTTCAGTAATACTAACATGATTGAAAAATTCTTCTATATTAGTTCTCCCAACTATGGACCCACGTCCTACCGGTATGTCTTTTGTGGTAAAATTAAAAGGAAACATGATGCAATAGGCAAAAAGTAAACTAGGCAAACAAAGTAAAGACAAGTAACTAATTTTTTTTGTGTTTTCGATATAGAGAGCAAGACAATAAATAAAGTAAAACTAGCAACTAATTTTTTTTTGTATTTTGATTTAGGTGCAGCAAACAAAGTAGTAAATAAAATAAAGCAAGACAAAAACAAAGTAAAGAGATTGAGAAGTGGAGACTCCCCTTGCAGCGTGTCTTGATCTCCCCGGCAACGGCGCCAGAAATTTAGCTTGATACGCGTAGATGCACACGTCCGTTGGGAACCCCAAGTGGAAGGTATGATGCGTATAGAAGCAAGTTTCCCTCAGTATGAAACCAAGGTTTAATCGAACCAGTAGGAGCCAAGAAGCACGTTGAAGGTTGATGGTCGCGAAATGTGATGCGGCGCAACACCAGGGATTCCGGCGCCAACTAGGAACCTGCACAACACAACCAAAGTACTTTGCCCCAACGAAACAGGTGAGGTTGTCAATCTCACCGGCTTGCTGTAACAAAGGATTAAACGTATCGAGTGGAAGATGTTTGCAAAGAAAACAGTAAAACAAGTAGATTGTATGCTATGGAAAGAATAGGACCGGGGTCCACAGTTCACTAGAGGTGTCTCTCCCATAAGATAAAAGCATGTTGGGTGAACAAATTACGATCGGGCAATTGACAAATAGAGAAAGGCATAATAATGCATATACATGACATGGTAAATATAGTGAGATTTAATTGGGCATTACGACAAAGAACATAGACCGCCATCCAACTCGCATCTATGCCTAAAAAGTCCACCTTCGGGTTATCGTCCGAACCCCCTCCGGTATTAAGTTGCAAAGCAACGAGACAATGGCATTAAGTATTGTGCGTAATGTAATCAATAACTACATCCTTAGACATAGCATCAATGTTTTATCCCTAGTGGCAACAGCACATCACAACCTTAGAACTTTACGTCACTTGTCCCAGGTATCAATGAAGGCATGAACCCACTATCGAGCATAATTACTCCCTCTTGGAGTTAAGAGTAAAAACTTGGCCGAGCCTCTACTAATAACGGAGAGCATGCAAGATCATAAACAACACATGAACAATAGATTGATAATCACCATAATCATAGTACTCTCTATCCATCGGATCCCGACAAACACAACATATAGAATTACATATAGATGATCTTGATCATGTTAGGCAGCTCACAAGATCCAACAATGAAGCACAACAAGGAGAAGACGACCATCTAGCTACTGCTATGGACCCATGGTCCAGGGGTGAACTACTCACTCATCACTCCGGAGGCGATCATGGCGATGAAGAGTCCTCCGGGAGATGAATCCCCTCTCCGGCGGGGTGCCGGAGGCGATCTCCGAATCCCCGAGATGGGATTCGCGGCGGCGGCGTCTCTGTAAGGTTTTCCGTATCGTGGCTCTCGGTACCGGGGGTTTCGCGACGGGAGCTTTAAGTAGGCGGAAGGTCAACGCGAGGGGCCACACGAGGGGCCCGGGGGCAGGTCGGCGCGGCCGGGGCCTGGGCGCGCCGGCCTAGCCTCTGGCCACCTCGTGGCCCCACTTCGTTAGGTCTTCGGTCTTCTGGAAGCTTCGTGCAAAAATAGGACCCTGGGCGAAAGTTTCGTCCAATTCCGAGAATATTTCTTTACTAGGATTTCTGAAACCAAAAACAGCAGAAAACAGCCAATGGCTCTTCGGCATCTTGTTAATAGGTTAGTTCCAGAAAATGCATAAATATGACATATAATGTGCATAAAACATGTAGGTATCATCAATAAAGTAGCATGGAACATAAGAAATTATCGATACGTTGGAGACGTATCACGCATCACATTTCGCGACCATCAACCTTCAACGTGCTTCTTGGCTCCTACTGGTTCGATTAAACCTTGGTTTCTTTCTGAGGGAAAACTTGCTACTGTGCGCATCATACCTTCCTCTTGGGGTTCCCAACGAACGTGTGAGTTACACGCCATCAGGCGCCAAAGGAAAAGATCCAGAGGGCAATGCTTCCCCGTCCAAGGCGGAGTGAAAACGTTTATGTCCTGCGGGATAAAACAATGCATCATTTTGGCCCCAGCGAGGGTTTGTAATATAACTTAAATTCTTAAGTAGTGAGGGGCGAAACAAGCATGCATGCGTGGGCGGAAAATACTTATCCTGCTATCCGTTTTTATATTATTTGCATGTGTTGTTTCTTGAAAGCAAGTGCTGGTTTGATAATTTCCGGCTTGCCCACTTGACCTTCCACGAGCCGGAAAACCCGTGCCGGAAACGCTCGCCAGCGGCGACGAAGCCCAATGGCAATCCGTCAATAACCGCGGAAACAAGCCCCCAGCCCAAGTGCCGGAAGTCGCTACCAGGAATCCATGGGTTCGCAACAGAAAAAATTTCCGCCAGAAAACTTAAGCTTACGTCCTAAGGGACGATTTTGAAAATCACAACTTTCATACACGCCTAGGCGGAAAGATCCAGCTCTGCGGTTTTAGTCGAAAAAACATACACGATCCAGAAATGAAAAATTAAAGGAGGTAAAAGACTCTAAGAGTGAACCAAAAGCTTTATTTCATTGATCATGTATCATAGATATTACAAGGTATGTAATGCGTAAAGCGCTAAGTGTGGAAAGGACGTAGGCTGTGCTATGTTCCAGGGACGATCTGTTTCATCATATATGTCACCCGGATCTTCTCGTTTTCGTTTCCGATGCCAGTTGGCAGGTCTATCCTTTAGTTCCCGGAAATCAACGAGGTAATAGGATCCGTTGTGTAGTACTTTGCTGATGACGAAAGGTCCTTCCCATGGAGATTGCAACTTGTGATCTTTCACCTGGCGAAGGCGGAGGACTAAGTCTCCGACCATGAACGAGCGGTTCCGAACTCGACGGCTATGATAGCGTCGGAGCTTCTGCTGGTAAATGGTGGAGCGTTGGTCGGCTAGATTCCGAGCTTCTTCGATCAGGTCCACAGATAGCTGTCGAGCCTCGTCAGCAGTTTCTTCATTGTAGGCGGAAACCCGCGGTGAATCATGGATGATGTCAGTGGGGAGCACGGCTTCGGATCCGTATACCAGGAAGAAAGGAGTAAATCCTGTTGACCTCGTTAGGGGTAGTTCGTAAACTCCACGGAACGAGTCCGACTCATCAGCCCAAGCTCCGGCTGCGCGACGTAGCGGTTCTTCAAGGCGAGGTTTGATTCCGGCTAGTATAAGGCCATTGGCTCGTTCGACCTGACCATTAGATTGTGGATGAGCCACAGACGCAAGGTCAAGCCGGATCCCAACTTCATCGCAGTAATCCTTGAGTTCTCCCTGCGCAAAGTTTGTGCCATTGTCTGTGATTATGTTGTGTGGGATGCCGAATCTCGTCACGAGGCTGCAAACAAATTTTAGTGCCGTAGCACCGTCGGCTTTTCTCACTGGCTTTGCCTCGATCCACTTACTGAACTTGTCAATAGCGACCAGGAGGTATTCATGACCACCAGGAGATGATTTCTTTAACTTACCAACCATATCGAGCCCCCAGACCGCGAACGGCCAGGTGATAGGGATGGTCCTCAGCTCTTGGGCTGGAGCGTTTGGTTGAGTAGCGTAGTACTCGACAACCGCGGCAAGTTTTCACCGGCTTGTCGGCGTCTTCTTTAGTCATTAGCCGGCAAAATCCTAACCGAAAAGCTTTTGCAACGAGGGATCCGGGGGCGGCATGATGCCCGCGATCCCTCGCGTGGATCTCTCTCGAGGATTTCAATGCCATCTTGACTAGAGACGCATTTGAGAAAAACCCCGTTTGCACTTCGTTTGTAGAGCTGTCCATCAACAATTGTGTAGGATCTTGCTCGTCTGATGATCTGTCGTGCGTGGACCTCGTCCTCCGGCAACTTTTGATCAATGAGGTAATCCAAGAACGGCTGAGTCCAGGCCGGAATGATAACCATCACTTCCTTAGCCGGAGAAACCGCCGGATCAGGATTTTCCGGGTTTGCACCCTTCACCGAGGGTACTCGCGGATGCTCAAGGAAAATTCCGGGCGGAATTGGTTTCCTGCCGGATCCGAGCTTGGACGAGCATGTCTGCTGTCGTGTTATCGTCTCTCCCGACGTACTTGACTTCGTATCCGAGGAAGCACTTGGCGATCTCGTCCACTTCGTCTCTGTAAGCCGCCATGACGGAGTTTACGGCGTTCCGGGTTCCGGCTACTTGTTGTGCCACCAGGTCGGAATCTCCGCGGCATATGATGTGCTTGATCCCAATTTCCTTAGCGATGCGCGGACCGTGTAGTAGAGCCTCGTATTCCGCCATATTATTGGTTGCTTCGAAGTGAATGCGGGACGTATCGCAATTCTTCTCCGGTAGGTGACTTCAGGGTAACTCCATCCCCCGAGCCTTGATGTTGCTTGGATCCGTCAAAGTGCATGACCCAAGCTTCAGGTTCCGGCACAGGTGTGCCCTCCGGTGCTTCAGTCCAATCCGCGATGAAATCCGCTAGAACTTGAGACTTGATTGCAGTTCGAGCTTCGTAGTTGATGTCAAAGGCAGATAACTCGATGCCCCATTTTGCTACGCGTCCTGTTGCGTCGGAGTTGTTGATGATTGTCGCCAGGGGAGCCTTGCTCACCACTGTCATTGGGTGCTCCTGGAAGTAGTGTCTCAGCTTCCGGCTGCCTAGGAAAACTCCGTATGCTAGCTTATGAAAGTGAGGGTATCTCTGCTTGGATTCCGTCAGGACTTCGCTAATGTAATAGACAGGCCTTTGGACTCCGTGCTCAAATCCTTCTTCCTTTCGCACCACCACGATTACGAGGCTGATAACTTTGTTGGTGGCTGCTATGTAGAGGAGCATGGGCTCTGACTCAGCTGGAGCTGCCAATATAGGTGGGGAGGAGAGTATGTTCTTCAACTCCTGAAGTGCTTTATCTGCTGCCTCATCCCAGGCAAATTTGTCTGTTTTCTTCAGCAGCTTGTATAGAGGTAGGGCTTTCTCGCCAAGACGGCTGACAAATCTACTGATTGCTGCGACGCAACCAGTTAATCTTTGCACATCTTTGAGACAAGTTGGCCTTTTGATGTTCAGGATAGCCTTGATTTTTTCCGGGTTAACTTCTATTCCCCTGTGGGAAACAATGAAGCCAAGGAGTTTTCCGGCTGGTACGCCAAAGACGCACTTCAGCGGATTCAACATCATCTTGTACCGTCGGAGATTATCAAAGGTTTCCTTCAGGTCGCTCAACAGGTCGGATTCCTTTCGGGTCATGACCGCGATGTCGGCGACGTAGGCGTGTACGTTCCGGCCAATTTGGTCCTTCAGGCACCGCTGCATCGTACGCTGGTATGTGGCACCTGCGTTTTTCAAGCCAAAAGGCATGGTAACATAGCAGTATGTGCCAAAGGGTGTGATGAAGGAAGTCGCCTTTTGGTCAGACTCCTTCATCAAGATCTGATGATACCGGAATATGCGTCAAGAAAACACGAAGTTCCGCCCTGCCGTCGAATCAATGACTTGGTCAATGCGCGGCAAAGGGAACGGATCTTTCGGACAATGCTTATTCACGCCGGAGTAATCGATGCACATTCTTAGTATTTCAGAATTCTTTTTGGGTACAAGGACGGGGTTTGCGACCCAATCGGTATGGATAACTTCTACTACAAAACCTGCCTCTAGTAACTTTGCTAATTCCATTCCTATGGCGCGGCGCTTCTTGTCTCCAAAGCGTCGCATAGCTTGCTTCACCGGTTTTGCACCCGGATTTATGTTGAGGTAGTGCTCGGCGAGTTCCCTTGGTACTCCGGGCATGTCAGAAGGTTGCCATGCGAAGATATCCATGTTAGCTCTGAGGAACTCGACGAGCGCGCTTTCCTATTTGGGGTCCATGTTGGCTCCGACTGAAACCTGCTTGGAGTTGTCACCTTCAACGAGGTCATGCTTCTTGGTTTCTATCGCGGCCTTGAACGAGGTTTTCTGTTCGGAGATCTGCTTCTTGGTGGTCTGCATCTCAGTCGGATCCACCGCGGCTCTGTAGCCTTGCAGCTCCTCTCCCAGATATGACGGATTCTGCAAAGGCGGCTTCGCCCTCCTCGCAGTCCCTAGCTTTCTTGTAGTCTCCGGACACGGTGATCCAACCGTTAGGACCCGGAACCTTGAGCTTGTTGTAGATGTAGCATGCCCTGGCGTGGAACTTGTGGTAAGTGGGCCTGCCGAAGATCACGTGGTAGGAGCTTTTGAAGGGCACCACTTCAAACGTGATCATCTCTTCGCGGTAGTTGTTCACATTGCCGAAGGCCACGGGAAGTTTGATGTTGCCCAGAGAGTTTGCCTTCTTACCGGAACCACACCATGAAATTCAGTGGTGCTGTGTTTGAGCTGTTCCTTGGTGAGGTTCATCTTCTCCAGGGTCTCCAGGTACATGATGTTCAGGCTAGCTCCTCCGTCCATAAGACACTTGGAAAAGTCATACCCGTCTATGCGGGGACTCACAACCAGAGCGTAGCACTCTTTGGGGATGACGGCCGGGTGATCCGACCTGTCAAAGGTACAGGCTTTCTCCGACCACTTGACATCTTGCGGCACGGCCGGAAGCCGTGGCGTTCAAGATCCGGAGCGCTGATTTTTTTGCGCGGACAGTCGGGGTTCCGAGGAAGGTGTGGTAAGTTCCGACACTCTTCTTACCAAAGGGGTTGGACTTGTTAGCTGCGGTACCCTCCTTGGGTTCCGGCGAAGCGTCATCCTCGTCCATGGCCTCGGAGCTGTCCTCCTCTTTGTCCTTGTTCTTGCCCTTGCCTCCTTTGCCGCGCGGGCGGTGCTTCCGGGCTCGCTTGTATCCTGCCTCCGGGTCATTCTTCAGATCGTTGACCCACTTGCAGTTGCGATTGGTATGGGTGGATTTGCCCGTAGCCGGATCCAGATGGGCCAGGCACGGCATATCCCTGTATTCTTCGTACGTTTGGGGGGCGCGGGATCCGGCTGCGGTGACCTCGTCAGCGCACTGCTGGCCCCTGCTTGCTCCGCCTCCGCGTCCGCGGCCTCTTCCGCCTCCTGGACCTCCGCGTTGGAACGTCATGGCTACCATGTCGGATCCTCCGCCCTTCTGGTCTTCAGGGGGGTTCTTCCGCTTGTTGCTGCTGCTGACGCCATTATCACGGTTTTTCTTCTGTTGGTGCAGGGGTATGGCTGTTGCTGCGAGATCTCCGCCTGCGTCGTCATCGGCGGCAGTATGATCGCTGGCGATGTTTATCATCTCGTCAAGAGTGAGTTTGTTTGCGTTCACCAGGCAGGTAAGCTTGTGGCGCAGCAGCCCCCACGCCGCAAACCACCAATGAAGGCGTGCATTGCTTTGTGCGGTTATCTACGTTCTCGCACTCGTTTCTAGTTGCCAACCATCGGGTGAGGAAACTCCTAGATGTCTCACCCTTCTTCGGATGCAAGCTTGAAGATCGCTGGTGGTGGCCGGTCTCTTGTAGGTACCCACGAAGTGGTTCTCGAAAGCCTTCTTCGGGTCCAACCAGCAAAAGATGGTGTTCTCCTCGAGGTCGCTGAGCCAAACACGAGCTGGACCAATAAGGTACAAGCTGGAGCATGCGGCGAGGCTATATTCGGGGTTCCTCCGGCGAAGGTTCTTGCATTGTAGTAATCCTCAATCCAGGTATCCGGCCTCTCGCTGCCATCATAATGCTTCGAGTTTCTCGGTAGCTTAAGGTTCAAGCTTCTTGGCTTTGGTTCCTCTCGGATCATCTGGCCAAAGCACCTTGGACCGATGTAGTCGGATCTGTACTCGTTGAGGCAGTCCCGGGCATCACGGGGGGCACCACCGGGTGATTTTGAGCGGGAACGAGATCTCCGGCCTCTGCCTCCGCCTCCACCTCCGCCTCCACTGGGTGGTGGTGAGGGAGATCTGCGAGGGGGCCTGTAAGATGTTCTTCCGCCTTCAGATTCTCGGCATAGCTCCCGCGACTGGCTCCGGCTTCGGTGGCTCCTTTCCTCTTGGTGGTGGTCGCCTCCGTCGTTCCCGCTCCTGCGTGGCTCAGGTGCGTACTCCTCGTTCCGGCTCCTCCTTGGTTCCGGATCGCGTCCTTGGCTTCTGCGAGGCTCAGGGTCGCGTTCTTGATTCCGACGAGGCTCAGGCTCGCGGTCTTGATTCCGACGAGGCTCAGGCTCGCGGTCTTGATTCCGACGAGGCTCAGGCTCGCGGTCTTGATTCCGGCTTCGGCGTTGCTCCAGCGTACGCTCCCTGTTCCTGTCTCTAGGCGGCGGCATACTGTCGCGGATGTTGATTCCAGTTCGCCGGAGAGAAGGAGGGAGGCCGGAGGGTCGTCGGAGAGGATTAAGGAGGAGTGGATGGAGGAGTAGAAGGAAAGAGAGGAGAGGAGAGGAGAGGAGAGGAGAGGAGAGGAGAGGAGAGGAGAGGAGAGGAGAGGAGAGGAGGAGGAGGAGGAGGAGGAGGAGGAGGAGGAGAGAAGAGGAAAATAGAATGTGTGGAGAAGGAGGGAGGAGAGGAGAGGAGAGGGAGGAGAATAGAACGTGTGGAGGAGGAGGGAGTAAGTGGTTGGCCCCGTTCATTTTAAATTTCGTGGGCGGGAAGCTTAGCAGTGCCGCACCAAGGCATGGGTACGCCACTTCTAAATTGTTTTCTTTTTTTTGAAATTTATGTCCAAAAAATAAAATTTGAAAAAGGTCATGTTTCTGTTTTGAATTAGACAAATCCAAATTTTGTCTAAACAACCATGGGTGGTTGAATTCGGATAGAAAATTTCGCGTAGATACATTATCATATAAAAAAGAATTTCATCGGAGGTCGTATGTAACAAGAAATCTAGTTTTACCGAAACATAACGCCATTTTTGCATAAAAAAAAGATAAAATTCATGTTTGTTAATTCTCGTTAAAACTAGATGACATGATACATGGGATCTCAAAGGATTTTATTTTTTGACATTTCTACCTATTTCTTTCTTTCCCAAAATCAAAAAGACGATGGGGGGAGGGGGCAAACATTTTCATCACCCCTATACAAAGCAATGCCTCTAGATGGTGCGACATTGCTACCTCAAATAGCAGTGGCGCACCTCTACATAGTGTGTCATTGCTATGTATAGGGGTGTGCCAAATCATGGTTAAACTTAGTGGTGACACACTGCTCACCGGATGCGCCACTGCTAAGTTGCCTACTAGTGGAGCACCACTTTATGGTGCGCCACTGCTACATAGGCGCACCTGAAAAGTGGTGCGCCAGTAGTTTTCTTCGGCTAGCCCTTTTTCTAGTAGTGAAAGAATGTAGGTTTGTTTAAATTTGGATTATCTATAAGATAAATAGTGTCTACACAATTAGAAAATTTTAAAACATCTTTTAATTGACGGAGGGAATACTATATATCTACTCAATTGACCCGACCTGGCTTTGGGTCAATGGATTAATTGATCATAGCTAGTATGGGAACAGTCATCTTGCATATTCAGCACTCATGACTCACTTTCTGATTTAGAAATGTAACATCAGATGATTTTATAATAATTTAACAAGAGAATGAATTTAGCCTTGTTTCCGGCAAAAACTAAAGAATAGGTTAATTAGTATATCAACATCTTTAGAGTAATGCTGCAAGATCAAAAGTAGTCTGATAACCTGTCCACTCATAACAATCTTGCGTAGTGAGATTCCTAGTTAAACACTGCTTTATAGGGGGTAAATCCAACCGCTGCCATTATATGATGGGCTAGTCCCTGCTTTATTTCATCATTAGAAAGGAAAAAGGTATACATTGGTCGAAGTTGCTTTCGTGCGCTCAATCAGGAGATGGAACGAGCTGGGAAGCCTCAAGACTGTTAAAGGCAACATGCTGACTTGCTGAGATAACATAGTTGAGAATCCAATTTAGATTGGATGACCAGATAAGGACAAGATGATCCATGTTTACTCATTTGTCTTGCTAGCTTAGTAGCTTGGTCACATTTGTCTTGCTAATTGTATATGGCTGAGATATAGTGGTCGTCTATGATCCTCACGTACGTGTCGCACCAAGAAGAAAAATCTTTGTTTTTTTTTTAGCGAGGAGAAAAATCTTTGTTTCAATGGTAAGAGCGACGTGGGTCTCTCGTGGCTTCATCAGTCTTCTAGTAAGATGTCGCTGCCTATTGGTTCTGTACTTGGATGGTCACTGAACGTGTGGATGCATGGAATTACTTTGGACTGTCGTTGGAATAATTTGGAGATGATATAGTTTCAGAGTTGGTCTGGTAATATAGGGTACACGTGGTGCATTTGCGACTTGCAAGACGCAATCCCGTTGTGTTCGGCTAAGGGTTACTAACAGTGTCAATGAGTATGTCTTTTTTCCATCATTTTGTTTTCGAAAGCAGTCTATGCATGACTTTGCAATGAACAAGTCCGCTTGTGTCACTCCGATACAGAGGCTTGTGACAACCACCCCTGTTATTCTCTGAAGAAGATGATGTGGGCATAGGTGTTTGGAGTCACAGTGGCACACCCCAGCGACCAGAGTATGATTTCTGTCAGGGACGGATTTCTGGAATTGTCACGCTGAGTCCCACTTCTACTATATCGTGTCTAAGTTCTCCTAGATATTGTTTCATAATTCTCCGAAGAAGTCAGTGGCGTGGCGATAACGATTGAGATTGAGCTCTGGAAAATGTAAGCGTTTAACTTGGCATGCTAAAATTAGAACAGAAGATAGATTTTAAAAAATGCTTGCAGTTGTCAGATACTAGCAGTTACGAGTACTGGAAGCTATGCATTTGTATCAGTTAGTGACAGCACGCCTCGATATTTAGCTATGAGTCTATGAGATCGAATGCAAGGATATAACTTGGGATACTTAGCCATGATCTCGACCGATGTAGGATTAAAGCGAAAGCGAGGCGAGGAGGAGAACGGGGAAAGGGAAAAAGGACGATCTAGCTAGTGGAATCACCGTAATCTCATCACCTCGCACAAAGTGACGTCTGGAGGTCCCCATGACCGCGCTGCACGTACGTCTCTCAGTGTCGATATCTTTGGATGATCGAGAGAGCACTGGAAGCGGAATATTCTGGTTTTATTGGCTGGTTTAGTTTTTCTTTATTAGAGCCGAATTTCTCCATTTTCTCTGAGAGGGAGAGCCGAATTTCTCCATTTTCTCTGAGAGGGAGAGCCGAATTTCTCCAATGCAACTGTCAATCATCCCAAATTCCGTCTCTCCGTTCCCTGCTGGGTTCAGCCCACCTTCACCTGCGCCGGTCCTTGGCCATGCTGGCTACCCAAAGCAGCTCAGGTCGGCCCAGCTGGCCGGCCGGTGCGCAGAAGCTCAACCGTAGCTAGAAACAGGCCCAAGGGAGCACCGCGTGACGGGGCCAATAAGGGGGCAAACAAACATACTTGCGAAGTGAAGAAAAGCACAGAGAATAAAGGGAAAATGATCGATTCTATTGATTGTGACTGTGGGGTATTTATAGGTCCCAACAGGTGCTTACAATGCCGGTTACAAGGTTTGGATCGCTTCCGAAAAGGTGTAGCGACTGTTCGGTGTAGACAGCGTTTGGACAACGCGATATTTCTAACTGCTAGGTAGTTTTCCTAATAGAAATTCTAACTGCCTTATTAGCCTAATTACAACGCTAATTTATTCCTAACACTCTCCCTTGGACAAACGATGTCTTCAAAATCTTCTATGTCCGAAATTCTCTATAGGGTCTCTTGAAAACTTGATCTTGAAACTTGATCTTGTAAATATATGTTCTCCAAAATCCTGTAGAAAAATATGAGGATAATATAGGAATCCAATATATCATTGGTATAATAATTGTATCATTTAAACCTTTATGAGAAATCCATCGGAGAACTCATAAGGAAAGATTACAATATATTATTATCGGATGATAAATACTAAGTTCACTCCTGGGAGATTTCTCCCCCTGAACTTTGCAAATTTCTAAGTCGTCTCATACAAATGCCATGAATGTATTTTTGAAATGCAGCTTTTGGTAAAGACTTGGTGAACAAATCTGCAAGATTGTCACAAGATTTGGTTTGTAAAATATCAATTTCTCCATTTTTCTGTAATTCATGAGGAAAAAACAGTTTTGGAGCAATATGTTTTGTGATATTACTATTAATATATCCCATATGCATTGAGCAACACATGCAGCATTATCTTCATAGATAATAGTTGGTGATTCTAATGAACCTATACCGCATGAGGTCTGGATGTGATTAATCACTCTGCGAAGCCATACACACTCACGTGAAGCTTCATATAATGCAATTATTTCAGAGTGGTTAGTGGAAGTTGTGCTTAGTTGACCTCCATGAGATAGCAGCTCCACCGTATAAAAATACAAATCCAGTTTGTGATCTAGCATTATGGGGATCAGAAAGATAGCCAGCGTCAGTATAACCAATCAAGGTCATTTCTTGATTTTTCTTATATAATAAACCAAGGTCTTTAGTACCATTTAAATATCTGAAGATATTCTTTACTCCTGCCCAATGGCGTTTGGTCGGAGCAGCACTATGTCTAGCCAGTAAATTTACTGCAAAGACAATATCTGGTCTAGTACAATTTGCGAGGTACATTAGTGCTCCTATGGCACTCAGGTACGGGAACTCAGGCCCCAGTATCTCTTCGTCATCATCCCTAGGTCTAAAGGAATCCTTTTCCATATCAAGGGATCGAACGACCATTGATGTCTTGGATGGATATGATTTATCCATATTAAATTTTTCCAAAACTTTCTGAATATAAGCGGGCTGATAAACGAGTATTCCTGAGGGAAGGGGTGCTCAAGTTGTAAATCTAAGCAAAATTTGGTTTTACCCAAATCTTTCATCTCAAACTCCGTCATTAAATGATTGCGTGCGACAGTTATGTCTGCTGCGTTACCAATGATGTTGAGGTCATCAACATATACTGAGATGATACAAAATCCCTTTGAGGATTTCTTTATAAAAACGCATGGGTAATCATCATTGTTTGAGTATCCTTTATGGAGAAGGAACTCACTAAGTCGGTTATACCACATTTTACCCGACTGCTTCAAGCCATAGAGTGACTTTTGTAATTTTACACAATACATGTTGCGATTTATGTCTGGATTCAGAATTTTAAGTCCATCAGGAACTTTCATATAAATATCCGCATCTAGTGACCCATATAAGTATGCGGTCACTACATCCATTAACTGGATTGATAAATTCATTTGTACTGCCAATGATATTAAATATCGAAACGTAATTCCACTCATTACAGGAGAATATGTATCGTCGTAGTCGATACCGGGTCTCTGCGTAAACCCTTGTGCTACTAGTCTCGCTTTGTATCTCACCACCTCATTGTTTTCGTTCCTTTTTCAAACAAAAACCCATTTAGCTCCCACAGGGAAGACTTTATGAGGAGTAGGTATTACTTTAGAGAATACCTCTCTTTTGTTAAGCGAGAGCAGTTCTGCCTCAATTGCCTCCTTCCATTTAGGCCAATCCGAGCGCTTCAGGCACTCTTTCATAGATTTTGGCTCTGGATCCAGTTGAAGGGTTTTAGCAATTTTAGAGGAGAAATATGTGTCGACAAGTGTAGTCTTTCTATTGTATGATTCTCCCGAATCGATATAGTTTATGGAAATTTCATTAATTTCTTCAGGCACCGTGTGATTTCCCATAACAACGGCATCTGGTTGTTTCGATGTCCCAGCATTAGAATTTGTGTGCACATTTATGCTAGGTTCTTGATGTTGAACATCATCTTGGTGTCTATCAACTTCAGGTTGATTTGCAATTACCGTCATAGATTTCCTTTTTTTTCCGCGGTGGCTTTGGAGAAGCCTTTTCCCTTGAGACCAGATTTCTCCCCCTTTTATTTGCAATTGGGAGTTGAGTAGTTTTATTTGGTACCTCTACTCGTTCTGGTGCATTGACTGCAAGGATATAGGATTTAGTGACACCTTTGTGATCAGTAAATGCGTCTGGCAAGTTATTTGCAAAGTGTTGCAAATCTATTATTCTCCGAACTTCAGATTCAGATTCTCTAGTACGTGGGTCTAAGGACTGGATGCCTGTAACATTCCAATCTATTTCCTGGCATTCTTTGTGGTTTGTTTCTCCCCCTAATGCCGGGAAATGGTCCTCATCAAAAATTGAATCAGCGTACCGGGCTGTAAACAGGTCCCCTGTAAGGGGTTCTAAATATTTTATAATTGACGGAGATTTATATCCCACATAGATTGCTAATTTTCTATGGGGGCCCATTGAGGTACGCTGCGATGGTGATATCGGTATGTAGACAGCGCAACCGAATTTTCGCAGGTGGGAAATACTTGGCTGATTGCCGCGTACTATTTGAAACGGGGAAGTTTCATGATTTGCAGTTGGTCTGACTTGAATCAGATCTGCGGCGTGTAAAACCGTATGTCCCCAACAAGAGGTTGGTAAATTGCAATTATGTAATAATGGTCTAGCAATTAGTTTTACCCTTTTGATTAAAGATTCAGCCATTCCATTTTGAGTATGAACATACGGTACTGAATGTTCTAGATGGATACCTAAAGCCATACAATAATCATTAAATGCGCGTGAACTAAATTCAGCAGCATTGTCCATTCTTATTGATTTTATCCTGTGTTCAGGATGATTTGCTCGTAATTGATAATTTGAGCAATTAATTTGGCAAAGGCATGGTTGCGTGTGGACAATAAAGACACATGTGACCATCTAGTGGATGCATCAATTAGCACCATGAAGTACCTAAATGGTCCCGATAGAGGTTGTATTGGACCACATATATCTCCTTGAATTCTTTCAAGAAAATTAAGTGACTCATTTTTAACTTTGAGATAGGATGGCTTAATAATTAATTTCCCAGTAGCACATGCGGTGCATACAAAATCTGATGATTTAGGAAATCTTGTAGTTGGTAAGTTGTGACCAACAGAATTGCCTATAACTTTTCTCATCATACCTATTCCGGGATGACCAAGGCGATCATGGCAAGTCTTGAATTTATCAAGATTTTGAAAAATTATTTTATACGCAACATAAGGTATGGGTTTGATGTATGTCAAGTATAATCCGGATGAAAATGAAGGGAATTTTTCAAGAGTTTGTTCCTCATATCCGTTGCTTTTTGTTAAAAGAAAAAATTCTTTCTTATCCACCTCAATAGTTTTTAGGTGGAAATTATTAGATCGGATATTTTTGAAACTTATAAGGGTACGTGTAGATTCAGGATACAAGAGTGCATTCTGAATTACAATAGTAGTACCCATAGGGATTGTGAAAGTGGCTCTTCCTGAACCAATAATTGCTTTGTTACTTCCAGTTATGGTCATAACATCTTCCTTTCTCTTTGTAAGAGTTTGGAAGTATTTTGTTTCCCTTAAAATTGTATTAGTGGTAGCACTATCCACTAAACATAATTCTTCTTCCATCGGATGTTTCCGTAAAATTTCTATAAATAGAAATAGAATATTTTAGAATAAATCTTATTTTATTCATATATTCATCAAATTACATACATAGTATTTATATTACAAACTTCAGGTATAAATATATTACAATATTATGTCTGATTCACATAATACTATATACATAGTCTGATGACTTTATTCTACTTATTGGTATACAATATAGTATTTCTTGGTATATACAAATGGCTAAATGACATCGACTATTTATGGAGTTTAATTGAGGTCTCCAAAAACATCTTGGGTGTAGTCCACAAGCATGTCTTCATCGAGGATGATATCGTTCTTTGGCTTGAATTCTTCAATAGAACTCTGAGATGGACCAACTTGAGAGTTGTCTTGTATGTCGTTGAAGTGAGCTTCAGCTTTGTTTCCATGAACTTGTTTCCCTTTTCCTCCATACTTCATGTATAGATCCACGAGGTGCTTGGGAATACGGCATTTGTTAGTACGATGATTCGCACAACCACACCTTTGACAAGTTTGAGAACTGTCATTACGGCCATTTTTCTTTAAATGATCTTTCCCCTTTGATTGACCGAAGGTATTTTGACCATTGTTCCTTTTCCACTTTCCTTTGAATTTTCGGAAGTTCCTTTTACGGTTTCCAAATTTGTTAGTAAAATGAGCATTAGCATGTGCTTCAGGGATTGGCATTGCGCCCGTTGGGCGAGCATTGTGATTTTTCATGAGAAGTTCATCATGCTTCTCGGCCTGAAGTAATGTGTATACAAGCTCAGAATACTTTGTGTATTTCTGTTGACGATACTGCTGTTGCAATATCCTCATGGATGGGTGGAAAGTGCACAAGGTTTTATCTATTAATTCCTCATCTGAAACCTGCTGATCGCAAAATCTCAGTTTAGAGTTAATCTTATGCACAACAGAATTATATGCAGCCACAGACTTAAAGTCCTGGAACCTTATGAGAGACCATTCTCTCTGGGCTTCCGGCAACATTACTGCTCTTTGTTGGTCATATCTCTCCTTGAGAGAGTTCCATAAGGCTAGTGGGTCCTCCTCCATTAAATATTCAGTTTTTAAATCGGGATGGAGGTGGTGCCTTATGAAATGTAATGCCACATACTTTACCACTTGGGGTATTTCTAGAGCATTTTCGGGGGGTGTGATAATCACGGGACCAAGGCCACGACCGTTTAAATTTATTTTCATATCCATGGCCCATGATAGATAGTTACTTCCATCAAGTTGTAGTTCTTGGAATTCTTTTTTACTGATGTCACCCATTTTTCTTGCATGTATGATCATGCATTTAATTAATTTTACTTGATAGTAAAATTTATTTTGAAAAGCAACAAATTTGTTCTAGAGGAACAATTTGAAAGCAGATGCTTATAAGCCATATATGTGTAGATCTTCGAAATAGTCACATATTTTGTTTTGCCTTTTTCTTATCTCATATTTTGTTAACGAGAAATTTTGGAAGAAAATTTAATTTTAAGTGTGAAATAATCTTATTCTACCAAAATACCATGTTATAAAATGCTAGAAGCAAATATATTAATAACATGTCATATCATATACTCGTAACATATAATAGATATAAGATCTAACATGAATGTATTTACATCACAATACACTGCTATTCAGAATGAAGAACAACGTAGGGTCCTAAACAGATTTTTACAGAACATCTGATAGACTGATACGGTTACAGAGGTAAATATGCAGATTATAATAGTGACCAGACTGAAATCACGTAAATACTAAATTTCTGCCTTTTATATTCATGGCACATGGCAGAGGAAAGTGCGCTGTCCTTTTGGTCCAACAGGTGTGGGCTTGGATTAGTATAGAAAGGGAACAGGTGTGGGCCTCCGGCGAGGGCGTGGGGAGGGCAAGGGACGGCGCCGGCGGCGCGTCCTCGTTCTCCTCCTCCGTTTCTGCTGCCGCTGGGAGGTTGAGGTCGGGGAGCGCCGGTGCGACGTGAGCAGCGGCTGCGACGTCATTCTCCTCCTCCATCTCCGGCAAGGGGCGGCCCGGCGGAGCGAAGTGTGCCAGGACCTCGCCGGATGGCGTTGGAGATGGGAGGCAGGGGCTGGACCCGTAGCGCTGATAGTACAGCAGTGGAGGCAGCGCCTCAAATTCCTTGTCGCTGAAGTCCCTCTCGGGGTCATCGATGAGCCATCCGGCGCTCGGCCCGCCTGATACGTCTCAAACGTATCTATAATTTCTTATGTTCCATGCTACTTTTATGACAATACTCACATGTTTTATACATACTTTACATCATTATTATGCATTTTCCGGCACTAACCTATTAACAAGATGCCGAAGCGTCAGTTGTTGTTTTCTGCTGTTTTTGGTTTCAGAAATCCTACAAAGGAAATATTCTCGGAATTGGACGAAATCAACGCCCAGGGTCTTATTTTTCCACGAAGCTTCCAGAAGACCGGAGGGGATACGAAGTGGGGCCACGAGGGGCCGACACCATAGGGCGCGGCCTGCATGGGGCCCGCGCCGGCCTATGGTGTGGGGCCCCCGTGCCGCCTCCAACCCTACGCTTCCGCCTACTTATAGCCTTCGTCGCGAAAACCCCTGTACCGAGAGCCACGATAGGGAAATACTTCCAGAGACGCCGCAGCCGCCAATCCCGGGGGGATTCAGGAGATCGCCTCCGGCACCCTACCGGAGAGGGGAATCATCACCGGAGGGCTCTACATCACCATGCCCGCCTCTGGATTGATGCGTGAGTAGTTCATCCTTGGACTATGGGTCCATAGCGGTAGACACATGTGACCATCTAGTGGATGCATCAATTAGCACCATAAAATACCTAAATGGTCTGATGGGAATTGTATTGGACCACGTATATCTCCTTGAAATCTTTCAAGAAAATTTAGCGACTCATTTCACTTTGAGGTAGGATGGCTTAATAATTAATTTTTCAGTGGCACATGCGGTGCATGCGAAATCTGATGATAACTTAGGAAATCTTTTAGCTGGTAAATTATGACCCTTGAAATTCTTATAATTTTTTATCATGCCTATTCGAGGATGACCAAGGCGATCATGCCAAGTCTTGAATTTATCAAGATTTTGAGAAAAAGTATTTTGTATACTTATAACACAAAGGTACGGAACATGTATGTAAAGTATATTCGGGAAGAAAATGAAGGAATTTTCGAGAGTTTGTTCCTCATATCCGTTGCTTTTTGTTATGAAATATTCTTTCTTATCCATCTTAACGAGTTCTAAGATGGAAATCATTTAACTCAGATATCTTTGAAACTTATAAAGTGCGTGTTGATTCGGGATACAGAGTGCATTCGAATTACAATAGTAGT
>NC_061508.1:307706403-307795111 GCF_022539505.1 Lolium rigidum
GGGAAGTGCCCCCGGAAGGCTTCTCCATCGACACCGCTGCCATCTCCACCGCCATCTTCATCACCGCCGCTGCTCCCATGAGGAGGGAGTAGTTCTCCATCGAGGCTCGGGGCTGTACCGGTAGCTATGTGGTTCATCTCTCTCCTATGTACTTCAATACAATAATCTCATGAGCTGCCTTACATGATTGAGATTCATATGATGATGTTTGTAATCTAGATGTCACTATGCTAGTCAAGTGAGTTTTACCTATGTGATCTCCGGAGACTCCTTGTCCCACGTGTGTAAAGGTGACAAGTGTGTGCACCGTGTGGGTCTCTTAGGCTATATTTCACAGAATACTTATTCACCGTTGAATGGCATAGTGAGGTGCTTATTTATATCTCTTTATGATTGCAATGTGTTTGTATCACAATTTATCTATGTGCTACTCTAGTGATGTGTTATTAAAGTAGTTTTATTCCTCCCGCACGTGTGCAAAGGTGACAAGTGTGTGCACCGTGTTAGTACTTGGTTTATGCTATGATCATGATCTCTTGTAGATTGCGAAGTTAACTATTGCTATGATAATATTGATGTGATCTATTCCTCCTACATATGCATGAAGGTGACAAGTGTGCATGCTATGTTAGTACTTGGTTTAGTCTTTTGATCTATCTTACACTAAAGGTTACTAAAATATGAGCATTATTGTGGAGCTTGTTAACTCCGGCATTGAGGGTTCGTGTAATCCTACGCAATGTGTTCATCATCCAACAAGAGTGTAGAGTATGCATTTATCTCGTTCCGTTATGTGATCAATGTTGAGAGTGTCCACTAGTGAAAGTCTAATCCCTAGGCCTTGTTCCTAAATATCGCTATCGCTGCTTGTTTATCGTTTTACCGCGTTACTACCGCTGCGTTACTACCGCTTGTTTATCGTCCCGGGCAAAGCACCGTTCGGTGCCGTTGCTACTACTTATTCATACCACCTCGTATTTCACTATCTCTTCGCCGAACTAGTGCACCTATTAGGTGTGTTGGGGACACAAGAGACTTCTTGCTTTGTGGTTGCAGTGGTTGCATGAGAGGGATATCTTTGACCTCTTCCTCCCCGAGATCGATAAACCTTGGGTGATCCACTTAAGGGAAACTTGCTGCTGTTCTACAAACCTCTGCTCTTGGAGGCCCAACACTGTCTACAAGAATAGAAGCTCCCGTAGACATCACAAGGCACCATGATTCTTATCTTTATTAACACCAGCCTATCCCAAGTTTTTACTATACAAGTTTTATTTGTTAATTTTCAAAGAGTTACTTCGATAAGTTAACTTGGTCTAAGTGAATTAAGATTACTAGTGTAGCAAAGTTAGTCTCAAGCTAGCCAAGCAAGATAGCACCACTCATAATTAGTGCTAGTGCTAAAATACTAAAACTTGACTACTCTAGATGGGAACATGTGACTTGAATTTGAAACCTTGGAATGATGAATCATTCCATTGAATGAGTTTTGAAGATAATTCTTGAACAAGAGAAGATAGTGATTTTTGATATAAACCTGATATTGGTTTGAATGCGATACCTTTCCAATTTTGAGTACCCCCACAATACCTGATTATGGGTAGGGCTTAACTGGAAATTTATACATCTTAGTATGGGTTCCCTCTGAACACACATCATAGGGGTTATACCGAGGCTGCCTCCGTTGTTGAGAAAGGATGTGAAATTGAGGAATTGTAAGGCCAAGCCCTGTGCAGTTCCCAGGTCGACAGTTGGTCTTCACTGGGAGGCCAAGCTCATGGGGAGAGGTGCTCATACTAGAGTTTGTAAGTGAAAGGTTATGGTTGATGATCCGTGCATCGTGTTACGATGATTCGGGGTTATCCCGACGGATGAAATCAAATGTTGTGGCACAAGTGTGCAACCTCTGCAGAGTGTAAACCTATTCGAATAGTCGTGTCCACGGTTACGGATGGTTGAAAAGGCCATACAGTTTCCGGTGTCAGAGTTTTGAAAATATTGGTACAAGGAATGGTGACTTGGTGACTTGTTGAAATATGACAAATGTGTGGGAATGACACTAATGTTCCCACTTGAGTTAGTTAGCACCTGAATAGGTCTTTGCTCAAATACTTGTGAACTAAATTTGGCTTTATGCAAATTAAACTAGAGCCTAGCACCCCTTACTAAAATTGTAGCACTTACTTTAGTGTTAGTTTGCAAGTACCTAAAGTACTTACGGCTTTGTCCCTGGCTATTCAAATGGCCAGAATATGAAGATGAACAGAACTACCAAGGAGATGACCAGCAAGACGCCTATGACAACTAGGAGTCTTCCGACGTCAAGCGTTGGCCTGTGGACTAGAGAGTCCCTTTACGTTGGGATCGACATTCTTACTTATCGAAGATACTACGATACACCCCCTATACTTGTGGGTCATCAGGCACCCACCGACCTCGCACTTCCGCCTATTTGTTCACATGTTCGGGAAAAACCTAAATACTCGAGCCTCCATCCATGAAAAGTTCCGTCGCAGCCGCCATCGTCGACCCTAGCTCGGGAGGGTTCTAAAGCTCTTCCCGCCTGCCGGAGAGGGAGATCATCACCGGAGGCTTGTACATCGCCATGCCCGCCTCCGAAGTGATGCGTGAGTAGTTCATCTCTGGACTACGGGTCCATAGCAGTAGCTAGATGGTTGTCTTCTCCAATTTATGCTTCATGTTTAGATCTTGTGAGCTGCCTATAATGATCAAGATCATCTTTATGTAATGCTACATGTTGTGTTTGCTGGGATCCGATAAATATTGAATACTATGGTTGAGATCGATTATATACTTGTCATATATTATTTGTGATCTTGCATGCTCTCCGTTGCTAGTAGATGCTCTGACCAAGTATGTGCTTGTGACTCCAAGAAGTGGTATTTATGCTCGATAGTGGGTTCATGCCTCTAGTAATCTGGAAGAGTGACAATAACTTCTAAGGTTGTAGATGTGATGTTGCTACACTAGGGAGAAAACAACAATGTGATAATTTGTTGCATGCAACTTAATACTGAAAGGGGTGCAAACGCTAACCGGAAGGTGGATTATTAGTCATAGATGCAGTTGGATTACGGTCTATGTATTATGTTGTAATGCCCAAATGAATCTCATAGTAATCATCTTGTCATGTATGGTCCTTATTCTGTCAGTTGCCCAACTGTAATTTGTTCGCCCAGCATTTATTTATCTTCATGGAGAGACACACCTCTAGTGAACTGTGGACCCCGGTCCTTTCTTTTACATTGTTAAAATCATCTACTGCAAACACCCGTTCTGTTTACCTATTGCAAGCACTGTTCTCTTTAATTGCACTGCAAAACAAACATCTCTTTCCACACTATACGATTAATCCTTTGTTTTCAGCAAAATCGGTGAGATTGACAACCTCATTATAAGTTGAGGCGAAGTATTTTGGTTGTGTTGTGTGCAGGTTCCACATTGTTGCTAACGCCGGTAGTGCGCCCTACCAAAATTCAGCTAGCAACACCTTCAGAAGTCATTCCTTTCTCCTACTGGTCGATTAAACCTTGGTTTCTTACTGAGGGAAAACTGCTACTATGCTCATCATACCTTCCTCTTGGGGTTCCCCAACGGTGTGCAACTGCACAACATCAAGCTCTTTTCTGGCACCGTTGCCGAGGAGAAAGAGGATTTCTGCAAGGGGAGTCTCTCATCTCCAATCTCTTTACTTTGTTATTGTTTTGCTTAGTTTATTTTATTTTGTCTTGTTTGCTTTATTATATCAAAAACAAAAAAATAGTTCATATTTTAAGTTGCTTCTATGTCTAGTCATGTTACTATGTCACCTAAGAAAATGATCTTCACTTTCAAACAAGGGAGTGAGGAGAGTTTTAAAGAAGCTTGG
Source organism: Lolium rigidum (assembly GCF_022539505.1). Taxonomy (NCBI): domain Eukaryota; kingdom Viridiplantae; phylum Streptophyta; class Magnoliopsida; order Poales; family Poaceae; genus Lolium; species Lolium rigidum. The sequence continues at coordinate 307,710,293 of NC_061508.1, forward strand.
TCTAGAATTAATAATTCTTATGATAAAATTGAACCTAAAATGACTCTAGGCCTGCTTCTTAGTAGCTTTTACTTTGGTCTTGTTCTTTGTTATAGATATGCTTTGGACACTGTAGTAGGAGGAGATTTCCTTCATTGTGATGGAGATCAAGCTTTTCATGCAATAAAAAGTTGATTGCAACATATAGCTCAGCTAGTAATTTTGATTAATCCCTTGTGAGCATTTATGCTAGATTAAATACTCTTGAGATAAGTACAACTTGCTTAAAAGAATGTTATAATTTGCTTGAAAATTATGATCATATTTCAATAAATTCTAAACCCTCAAGTTGGCTCCCTACAGTAAAAGTTGATACAAATGGTGAAGTCTTTTATGCTCATTGGGAACTTTCTGAGGGTGGAGAAAAATATCTCTTACCAATAATGCCGTTATATTATCCATTGGAGTGTTTGAAGGAGTGTACACAAGAATCCTACAAAGGATGGTATCTACTGATTATCTCGTCATTGAATGTGCAGGAATGGGACAAATCACACTTGGAAGATCTCTGCCAAAACTCCTGGGGGAGCAAAAATAGATGTGGGGAAAGGCATCATGACTTTCACCTCCCCACCAGGCACTTACCATTCTTTACCTAAGAAAAATAATAAAGGTAAGAGAGGTAGACGTAAGGCTTCTGCCATTTATGATGTTGATGCTTCTTCACTTGAAAATACTTGATGCGAGCTCTTTTTCTGCGCCTAGCTGAAAGACGTCAAAGAAAAGCACTCTTGAGAGATAATCCATGTTTAATTTCTGTAATCTTTGTTGTGTTGAGTATTGGAAGTTGTTACCTCTCTAATAACCTCTTCTTATCATTTTTATTTCGTTTCTGCGCCAAGAATAGCCTCTAATAGGAAGAAAGTCAAATTTGGCGAAGTTGTTGTCCTGAAACAGATTCAGTGTTGTCACCAAAAAAAATTGGTATTCTCAGCCAGAACGTAATTTTGAGCTGCCAATTTTTGAGCATATGTCCCAGGTTATTATCTAACTTTCGTTAGTTTTGTAGTTTTTGATCTGAGAAACATAGGATTTTTGAAAAAAACGATCTTTACCCATTGTTTTGTTTTGACATATTTCTGCCACTATTTGCATTTGCCTCTTAATATCTTTCTTTTTAAGTTCTTTTAAGAGAAAGATCATTTTGAAGAAGTTGCTATAGTAGCTAATGTTTTAATGCATGTTTGACATATGTTAGAACTAAACCCAAGTGGATTTGTTATTTTGATTGCACTAATGCTGGTAATGAGAATTGTGTGAAGTTTTGTATGAACGAAGTTTTTAAGTGTAGGGAGAGAAGAGTGATGCGATGAAATGAAGTATGGACAAAAGCTCAAGCTTGGGGATGCCCATGTCACCCTAAGAAATATCCAAGAGGTACAAGAGTCAAAGCTTGGGGATGCCCAATGGGCATCCTCTTCTTCATCAACAAATCATCAGGTCATCTTTTTAGACGCTATATTTTTATTGCTTCATATGTTATGTGTTGTTCTTAGAGCATCTTTATTTTTGGTTTTAGTTTTCTTTTGTGTTTTTTTCTGTAGCATATGATTGGATCCCAGCATATTTGTTTTGGAGAATGACACACTCTGTTTGAATTGCATAGAACACTTTAGTTTTCACTCCTATTATTCTGCGAGTGTTCTCTTTTAGTAGTACTACGTTTAGATCTGGTTTTCCGCTCGTATTTTGTTCAGATCTTGTTAGTTTTCTTTAGTTACGTATGATTAGCTCTCTGGTCGTTATTGATTATTATCTATGAGAGTTGTTTCAAATAAGTTGATTGGTGTTGGAGACGAGTAAAATGTTTCATGTTTATAGTGATGCAAAAGGAAGCTCGTTTAGACTATGGCATAGACTTTAGCATGTCATGTTGGATGTTATTTTGATTATATGCTAAGTAGTTACTGTCTCAAATAGCTGAGAGTGCTTAATGTGCCATTGAAAGAATCATGTGTTGTTTCCATCATACAAAGCATAATTTTATGGTATTCCCCTTTGATGTTTTATTAGGTTGACTTGGCACATGTTTACATCATGTTATGACTACAAACCAGTCACCTAAAGCCTCTATAATCATTTAGTTTTTGACTTGTAATATCACTTTATGCTTTGATTAATAATGTTTTGTCGCTATGCATGATTATGGCTATTATTGCTCTCTTAGTTGGTCGCTCCTAGTCTTCTGCTAGCCTTCACCTGTAATGAGTATAAGCTCTACTCGTGCATCCAACTCCTAAAAACCAAAGTTTTCCAATAATGTCCACCATACCTACCTATATGTGGTATTTCACCACCACTCCAAAGTGAATTGCTTGTGTGCTACCTTTAAACCTTCAAAGATTATTACATGTTTTGTGTTTTGTTTTAGAGGAAGTATTGAATGCTTTATCATATTTTTCATGTTTATTATGGCTTCACACTTTGACTAGCATGCACAATGTGCTAGTCCTTAGTTTTGCAAAAGATCAGGCGCAGGTGCCCACCCACTAAATATAAATTGAATCAATAATCTAAATCTCCTAACACTGTGTACCTGAGAAATCATGAACTAGCTTGTTTAAACAAAGGAGAAGAGAAACTTTATTGTTCTCTCTATGGGAGCCGCTCTTGAAGCCATTAAACATGAAAGAATGATAGATCATTTGATTCCATTCGTTGACATAGACATATATACCTCTCAAAATATATTTTCAACACCTCTATTATTGCATTCAAAATAAAAAAGCTCTAGCACATGAGTAATCTTGCTTCCCTCTGTGCAGGGCCTTTCGATCTTTTACTTTTATGTTGAGTCGTCATCTTCTTACTTTATGCTCTCCTAGGATGTACACAACCAAAGACACCACGCAGCGGATGCTTCATGCTTGAAAATCCATCTTGGCTTCAGGGAAGAAGAGGTCGAAGAGTAAGTTGAAGGAAGAAGTTTGCTATTATACAACGGGTGTTCCTCTGTGGTTAAGTATACATCTATTAGTTTGTGGCTCCACTTCTATTTAATCGCTCTAAGAAGAAGAAAAAATGCTTGGTGCATAAAGCCTTGGAAAATGATTTTTGGTCTCCCAAATCAACACTCGTGATTGTCTCTCCTTTGACTACATTGCTCAATTTTACAAGCTTTGGAAAATTCTCACCTCCATTCACATGGACCCTCAAGCTTTGGTTGCTATTTGGCAAAATCGGCTTACAAGTTGAAATTCTTGGGCTCACTGACTCTCCGATGCCTTCCTTGGTTTGAAAACCTTGGGCACCTCCGAGATGCAAAATCTTTGCATGGTTGATCCTACAAAACCGGGTTTAGACGGCAGATAGACTTGCATGGGGAGGATGTCAATTTTTTGCCTATTTAAGATTTGCAATTAACACCATGAGTCGGCTGCCCACCTACTATTCAAGTGCAGTTTCTCGATTCGTGTGTGGTCCAACTTAAAGTCTTGGCTTGGTCTTGAGGACATTGATTCGTCAAGTTGGCATGGTGTCCATTAATTCCGTCAAGAGTGGTGGATTGAGGCCATACACAAGAGAGGACAATCAAGAAATGCATTGGCCCCGCTTTGAATGCTTGTCTCTTGGGATATTTAGAAGGAAAGAAATGTATGGGTTTTTCGAAACCAATCCATTACCGTCGCTATGTTTGTTTCGAAAATAAAAGAGGAGGTGGCTATGTGGTTCCTTGCCAGCGCCAAAGCTTTAAGTAATGTAACGTCACGGGAGTAGCTCTCTAGTATTTGTGGTCTTGTCCTCTTTGGCCAAGACGGGTTTGTAAGACTTCTAAAAACCTCTCTTAATTAGTGAAAATGGTAAATCGTTTTCTTTGTTTCAGAAAAACATCTACTACTTTGTCTCTTTCAACCTATGATTACATCACCATTAGTTAGATTGTTCCAAACCCTAACTCTTCTTCTCTAAATCTTGTTGAGGACATCCAAGATAGTAAAATCTTGATGTATGTTTAATGGCTTCAAACTATGGAGAAAAAATTGATGATAAGGAAATAAGATTTTAATACATGTTACAATTTGTATTAGTGAAGTCTTTACACCAAGTACTCCTTAGTTTTCCATGTTAAAATTTGGTGTCGTTGAGTTTTTTTTTTTTTTGCTATTGTGATTGTAAAATCATGTTTTAGAGGACATACATTGGCGTTAGTTCGGTGTCAGGTCTGATAAGTACGAATTTGTCCTCCGTATATGTTCGTGCCGGTTGCATATGTTTAGTTTTGGGGATTTGTTAGTTCTAAGCTAGCCGAGAACTAATTTCTTGCTTAGTCAAGTTCTACGCCATTTGATTTGCATCGTGATTTGTCCTAGTTATAAGTTGTAACATGAGTTACAAATAAGATTTGATGACATCACCTGACTAAGAACGAAGTTATTCTCAGTCGACTGAGAAATAATCACACCCTTAATTTTGTGATGAGCAACTATATCAGCGGGGCCAAAGGGGGTTTTAAAGTTGTACTCTATTCCGCATCAGTTTTTCATATCAGGTTATGTGCTAATTGCCCAAGAACTAAACATCAGCTGTGATAAGTTCCTCCTAGCATTTGGGCATAAAAAGGAAGGTGAAGTTGTACTTTATTCCGCTGCAGTTTTCATACCACACGTTATGTGTGTGTTCTGATTGCCCAACAGAATTAAACATCAGCTGTGATTACATCTAGCATTTGGGCATATCAGATGGCGGTGGGAGCAGTTTCTCATTGGGATTGCTACCATCCTGCACTAGCCAAGCCATTTTCAGCCCCCACGCCGTATGTACCGCGAAATGGCAATGCATGAACCACACACCTGCGTCAGGGGCACACATGAATTTTTGATATTAGTTAGGTTGCTCTGTCTCACGTATAGATTGTATAATTGTAACTTTAGGTGGTACCTGGATTATCAGCAAGGAAGCGAATAGCCACCCAGCCGCCGGGCGGCACACCGACGGTGTTCCGCTCGACGGGGTCGACGAGGTTGAACTTGGCTGGGTCGGTGGTCGGGTTGTAGTTGCCGAACCCCTGCCCGACCACAAAGAAGTTGTAGCCGTGAAGGTGCAGGGGGTGGCTCTCGAACCCGACGATGCTGGTGCCCTGCATCACCAGCTCCACCGAGGTGTTGTAGGGCAGCACGAGCAGCCTGGTCCCCGTGCCCAGGTTGCTGTTGTTCGGTGGTGTCCCCGTGTAGTTGAACGGCGAGAGTGGCATGGCTGGGAAGTCGGGCTGGTAGACGCCTGTGGACTGGTCGGTGAAGTGCGATTGCAGGAGCGCCTTGGAAGGGAGAATGAACGAGACGTTGTTCACGGCTGCCGCGTACTGCCCGCCGTGGAAGCCCTGGCACGTCGTGTTCTCGGGACATGGGAGTGTGCCAAGGCTGATCGTGAAGAAGAACCGCCTATCAACGGACCGCGGCACTGTCGCCGGGTACTCCGGCGTGTTGAGGCTGCGGAGTCCAGTCGTGAAGTTGGTGACAAAGTTGGTGTCATTGAAGGGAGGCAGGGTCGGGCTGAAGATCGGCAGCTCCTTGCGGAAGCTTGATGCGGACGGGTTGCGGTACTCGAGAATGGCACTGACGGTGGTGTTGTCGAAGTAGGCGGGGGGACGATCGACGGAGTATCCTGTGGCAGACATGTAGAAGCTGGCCTTGGGGTATAACAACTTGGTGGTGAGAAGGACGTTGGTGGTCTGGCCCGAGGAGATGACCAGTGTGTCGACGGTGAGGGGCTTGACGTAGACAGCGTCGACCTCGACGATGGTCAGGGTGTGGTTGGCGACGGAGAAGAAGAGCTCGTCGTTGAGGGCAGCGTTGACTAGACGCAGTAGGTACGTCTTCCCGGGCATCACCTTGAGCTTGAACGTGTCTTTGGCGGAGCAGTTGTAGAGCGGCCCGGGAAGGCCGTTGATGGTGTAGGCGTCGGAGATGTTGGGCGGACCGCCCACCTTCAGCGCCTGGCTCATCACCTCCTCTGTGTCTGCCGCCCACCACTCACCTGTACGAACCCAACAATTCTCACGATGAAAACACTTTCGTGGTGGATGAGAAGGCTTTCGTGATGGCCCGCCATATAAATCATAATGTAATATTTTGCAAGATTTAAATTTTATGAAGTATTAGAATGTCACATGTATCAGTCGATGCATAGGCTGATGCGCCGTCTGTAGGGGACTAACCGAAGATGACCGGAACCTCCTTGTACGGCGCCGGGAAGGGGTAGGGGACGCCGCGCTTGGGGAGGATGATGATGGCACCGTAAACGGTGGAGCGGAACCAGGAGATGTGCGCGTGCCACCATAGCGTGCCGCGCTGCCCGGTGACGGTGAACCGGTACACGTACGTCCGGCCCATCTGGATCGGGCACTGCGTGATGTATGCCGGCCCGTCGGCCCAGCCCGTCCTCAGCTGCCGGATCCCATGCCTGCCACATGACAACAGCGATAAGCTTGACGACGGCAGACGTTTCTACTGGTTAAAAGCTACCGCTACCAGTTAAAAAGTGGTTCAAGTGAGCTTGGTGACAGCTGACCATGCGTTACCAGTATTAATCAGAAAGAACATACGTTACTAGTTAAAAGCTAGCTAAGGCTAGTTATTCGCAAAAAAGAAGAGCTAAAGCGTTGAAAGTCAAATGTACCAGTGAATTGTCATATTGTGTGCGACGTGGTTGGTGACGCGTACGTGGACGCTATCGCCTTCCCTGGCGACGATCTCCGGCCCCGGGAACCGCCCGTTCACCGTCACGATGCTCTTCGTGCCGCACAGCCTCGTCACGTTCGCCATCTGCACCTGCACGCACATCTCCCATTCACAAGCACCAGTCAAGAACACACCACTTACGTGTGTGGTTAAATCAACCAATCCACCATGCAGATTATGAAGGAGCTAGCTAGCTAGACATACGTTGAAATCGTAGCGCCTGGTGATGCCCTGCGCTTGGATTATGAGCAGTGTCAGGGCTGCTGCCACGAGGAGAGAGCATGGACGAAGACCGGAGGAGATCATGCTCACGGTGTTCATGGTGGCTACTAGCTAGCTAGTCTTGAGCTCTCGAGGAGGAGAGCAGATGGTCGACCAGGTACCGGGGAATGGAGTGAGTGCTGGAATGGAGCGCCCTCGAGCTTGTATATATAGCAGTAGTAATGTTAGTCCACTAATACATCACGTCTAATAAATGAGTGTGACTTAGATGCTTTGCTCTATGTGGGGCGTGCTAAGTATAAAACCCAAGAGGAGCATACGGAAACAAAAAACTCAAATAGAACTAGGCGTGACATTGCCATTCTATTTATTTTCTATCCATGCGTGTTCAGCACTTTGCTAATCGAGAAGTCCCAACGCATGTCGAACGGCTGTGCTTTAACTTAAAATATGTACACACAAAAAATGATCGCAATACAAAGTGCAAATAATAGCGAAGTAGTGAACCATTAGAAATCTTATATATACTATACAAAAGTATATTATTTTTACTAAAACTAGTAAGGTGGCCCTCGCATTTCATCTTCAGCATATTGAACATGTCTATGAAATTAATTTATGGTTTCAGAGATATTAGAAGTATGGAACTATAAATTACATTGTTTTATTACCACACAAAATGTTTTGTTTAGTAAAATAGTACCCATATGAAAAATTGTTAGACCAAATTTAAGTTGTTGAACTGTACGCTAACTCACCTTTTTTTCTTCTTTCATAGGTAGTGTTATTCCTATTTTTTTATTTCCTTTCTATTGTCCCCGCCTCATCATACAGGGCATCGATGGTCTTAATTACATGTATTTATTTTATCATGTTAGATGACTATATCGACTCACAGTGGTCATAATTTTGAAAATGCTAATTAGTCACAAATTCACTACATATCCTCACACAATTAATATCTACTATTTTCACGGCACGTGAAATTCTGCCCAACCTGTCATCACCACTCCTCGGTAGCATCATTCATTATGCCACTGGATAGGACTATTGGAACATTTTTACATGACTTATGTCCTATCCTCCAGGACGGGCTCGGCTAACTGTCTTTATGTCCAATCCGGCTAATTATCTGATAGTTGTGTACACCAAAAACTACAGGAGTTGTACGTATCTTCTTCTGTTTTGCGAAAAATCGGCCATCCCTCATACTACGCTAGGCACGGAGACGTCGAAGGGAAAACAGGAACGAAATGGCAGTTTCGGGAGAGTAGCGACTAACTCGCACCTAAAATTGCTAGCGCCTAGTTTTCTGACGAAAAATTGAGAAAAAGTTTACATCGTAAATATTGGAACGAAGAGAGTATTAAATAAAAGAATTAATATCCAACAAATATAATTTTATATTTTGAGAAAAAAATTACGTCTTAAATATTGGAACGAAGGGAGTATTAAATAAAATAATTGATATCCAACAAATACAATTTTCTTTGTTTTTATGGAACAGTCTAGAGCCCTAGAGATATATGTCTTGTAAAGCTCATCAATTTTTTTCAAGACTCCTTCCTTTTCACGTCTTACATGGCACGGTGATTGTTGTTCCTTTTCTGATACATATGCTTCTTATTTAACGTGTCGAATATGGTTACACGGTTACGTACGTAACTATTAGTCTCTCGTTAAATCATATCCGTAGATTATAGATCTAACATGTAACATAATTTTGCTTCTTATTTAACGTGTCGAATATGGTTACACGGTTACATACATAACTATTAGTCTCTCGTTAAATCATATCCGTAGATTATAGATCTAACAGGTAACATAATTTTGATGATGTGGATTAACGTGGTGTCTCTATTTTAAACCTTCTTATTGTGCTTTTAGTATATAATAGATTGCATGTATTTAAATGTGCTATGCTTTCAAAGAAGAATAGAGCCCTCTCCCTAGGGGGATAGTTGCCCACTTGCTCCGCCTCCCCCCACCTACCCATGGGTAACAACACGATAGCCCTTGGTAAAATAAATGTCAAACCTTATTCCGTTTACAACAGATAATAGTACATAATTAATTGGACTATGAGGCTTCTTGTTGCCATTTGCAAATCTCTCTCCCCAATCGACTGTCAAGTGCTCTCACGCTCATGCTGTCGATTTTGATATGGTTTCTTTCCCGCCTCTTCCTGTCAGCTTCCTAGCTTTTGGGTATGCGCGGTGGGCTAGCTTTCTGCTAAGCCCGTGGATGGCTCTACCATGAAGGTTGCTTCCTGGTTGGAGGAACACAATCACGTGCCCTCCCCTCTTCGTCATGCCCTGCCTTTTTTTGCGCAACGCGTAGAAAACCGCTAGCTCTCGATCTTGCTATTGATGGCGGCATGCCCTCTCTTGCTCGGCCTATCCAATGGTTCCAGGGGGTGCTCTGCCCCATGTGCTGCAAGGCAATTTGACTCATGTTGGAGAGGCTGGTCTCCTCGTCACAAAGACTACGATTTTTCATCTCCCCATGGCTCTCCTGCCGCGCTGGGGAACCAAAGATCGAGATGCGTGCCTCCTTGTTCCTCCAGGTGCTTACTTACATGCTGACCCATACACCAGTACACACCCTTGATTATTCTGCCCCTTTAAGTCTCCCCATCCCCCTTTCTGCTGCACCTTGCCATCCTACATCCCGCCCTTCAAACTTTTCTACATGTAGACATCATTGTTTAGTTTTGGATCTTTTATTAGATTTTGTAGGGAGCTGGTTCAGTGCCAGCTATTTTTATTGTTTTGGTCACAGCTCGTCCACTTCCATTATGACAACACTTCCATCTTGCCTCCTAAATTTTCCTCGTTGTCTCAAGAGTCCCCCTGCTCTTCCTAGTCTCTCGTTTGTATATAAAGTACAAACGAGTAGATGATCGATGGTTGATAGGGAGTGGAGTGAATGCTGGACATCCAGACTGAATGCACTACCGACCTATTGGAAAAAGTCCATTCACTGGAAGTAAAAAAGGAAAATAGCCATAGAAAGAGATCAAATGTTGAGCTTGTAAAACCTGACAAATAGAACATGACATCGACCAATGTTTGGAATAGCCATAAAATAGAGTAGCATTGGACAACATTAATACACATAGAAATATCAAAGTATCAAGTAAACAGAATAGTCACCGGTAGCATAAAGAGTAACCATAGAACAGAAAACACTAGAACCAAAACATAGAATAGAGCATATGAATTTTTTCCAAGTATCACATACATTAAAAGCAATCCAATATAAACCTTAGGCAGTGCTCACTATTACTTTGGATCCATAGAAAAATCAAATCAAATTGGAATAGATAATGAACTTAATAAATTACAAAATCCTAACCTATCAAAAGGCTTCTCAAATCCTTGCTAGTGCCAACTCCAATACATATCAATTAAATCATACCAAAGCCAAGAATAATTTTGGGAATAGAAACAAATAAAGAGAAACTAAAATTCTTATTGGCATTGTCCAAAATAGACTAAAGGACATGAAATTTGGTAGCAAACCGACCTGCCATTTATGGTAAGTAGCTATGAGTCAAAACCTTGAGTCAATTGACCACCGAAACTATCCCCTAGCACAACTGGAGTGACTTTTTAGACAAAACTGATCCAAACATGTAACAAATTCAGAAAATATACTCTCGGTGAAACTATTTCACTGATCTAATCTTTTTAAGAAATTCCTATGAAAAACATTGCCAGCGTGGCACGCGAGTCCTATAGTACATAGTGTAGCGCCTCTCCCAAAGACGCATCACACCTTGCCAGCGTGGCACGCGAGTCCAATAGTACATAGTGTAGCGTCTAAGGGAAAAACATTGCACTACTCTTTATATGAAACAGTTATCTATAATTGATAGAACACTATAGTAGCTAAGGTGATTGAAGCCTTTGCTGACTACTACTAGGTCGTGGGTTTGAATTCCTAGACCATGGATTTTTTGTTTTTATTTTGTCAAGTATAGACATCCGCTTTATAAAAAGAATAGTGTACCGTCTTTCCCTTAGTTGTTATACTATGTACTGTAGCACCGTCCGCCAAGGCACTACCAAAGGGATTACTAGGACCCACGTGCCTTGGAAGAGACGCGCATTTGCTATTGAGCATTTGCCATGTTTAGCTCAGTTTTCGGAAAAAGATCTGCTGGAGTTGGCTCGTTTCGATAAGATCTCTATGAGATTGAAAAATCTAATTAAAGCAACGAAAGCATCATGCAGCAGCGTCGAGTGAGGCACTATGGAGCGGGAAAAACCTATGCATCGACCAGGTCGGTGGCTACCGGCCACCGCACACCCCCCGCATGGGTGTTGGCCTGGCCTAGATAGGCTTTTTTTGTTTTTGTTTTTTCTCTCTTTTCAGTTTTCTTTTCTTTTCTTTATTCTATTTTCTTTTTCAGTTTTTCTTTTCTGTTTTCTGTTTTCGGTTTTTTTATATTTATTTTTCATATTTGCAAAATTTTAAATTTTAAAAATTGTTCAAATTGAGAAAATGTTTAAATTTAAATATGTTCAAATTTGAAAATCGTTCGATTTTGAGAAACATTCAAACGTGAAAAATGTTCATATTTAAAATGAATTAAAAAAGAATGAAAACTTTTCAAATTTAAAATATGTTCATATTCGAAAATTTTCAAATTTCGAAAAAATAAAAGAATCTGAAAAAATGTTCAATCTCAAAAGTATGTTCAAGTTCGAAAAATGTTCAAATTTCAAAAAAAAATCAAAAACCTGAAAAAATGTTCAATCTCAAAAAAGTATTCAAGTTCGCAAATTGTTCAAATTTCAAAAAAATAAAAAATCTGAAAAAATGTGCAAGTTCGAAAAATGTTCAAAATTTTAAAAATATTTAAATTTCATAATAATTAAAATTTTAAAAGTCCTCATTTTAAAAAATTGGATCTAAAAAGAATCAGCTTTTAAAAAAACGTAAAAAAGAAAAATAGAACAGAAAAACAAAATAGCTAAAAAATAAAATAAAATAAAAGGAGAAGGAATGTTGGGCCTGCCCAACAACCCGCCTGGGGAGGGTGTGCGGCGCCTGGTCCGTGCCGACCAGGTCGGCATACAACACCCCCCCCAATGGAGCTGCGGCTTCGGCGCGTACGGCGACGCATGCTGCTGAAGTCCTCGCGATCGTGGTGGACTGAATCGAAGCGGTCTGCAAAGATCCTACAAGCAGAAGCAGACGCGAATTCCTATTCATCACCCGCGGGTGATGGTTACCAACCATCGCCCACGGGGTGTTTTTGGGCCGCGTCCATTAACCTGCTAGAAGGCTGTAGGCCATGGTTTCCGGTTTTCGTCAGTTTTTTTAGGTTTTCTTGGGTTTCGGTTTTCTTACGGTTTTTCTTTGTTTTTTTCAATTTTTCTTTTTTCTGTTTTTTCTTTTTTAACAAATTTTAAAGTGGAGCAAAATTTAAAGTTAAACAAATTCGAATTCGAACAAAATTTCAAAATAAGCAAATTTTTAATCTTAGCAAATTTTACATCTGAGCAAATTTCGAATCTGATGGGCTAGTTAAGTGTCCGGCTAGCAAGCAGAGGCCCAATCCAGGGGCGTGGTGGCCAAGCAAACTGATGGGCTAGTTTAGTGCTGCGTGCCAACAGGTGCAAGGCTACGAGAGCCAGGGTGTTAGCGTAGTTCTAAAAGGAGAAAGGAATTTTTTTTTTTAATAGCCTTGCTTTGGAGAGCAGATTGGAAGCATTCACGTGAGATTGAAAATAAAAGGTGGTCCTGGTGACTATCTCGCTGAAGTACGTCTAGCACTAAAAGGGCAAGCACAAAATAATGGTGCATGGATCGGCTTGCACAGAATTGGTTTGTCTTCTTTCCGATAAAATTTGCCGATTGTGTGTGAGGTCTGTACCACGAAGCAAGATGGTGATCGTTGGAGGTAGTGGCGAAATCAAGGACATGGCGTGCTCATAATGCTTGCAGTAGCCTATAGTGCGGCATGCGAGATGATGTATCCACATGACGTTGAATAATGTACGGTGATGTGCTAAGTTGTGATGTGCTAAGTTGATACGACACAAGGTGGATCATGGTTGCAGTCGGATAAATCCGGCTAGATCACACACATAAGGCGAGTAGCCTATATAGTCCGGCATATCTACCTAGAGATCGGTGTCGAAACAGAAAAGGATGATGAGATCGGTGACAACGATATAGGATCGTGATGCTGATGGTTCCTTTGTTTATGTGGCGCACTGGTTTGTGCGCTACAACATGTGGCACGTGGTCAATTCAAGATGGTGCACACCGGAGAGATTCCCCTACTACGTGTATTCATATTGAAGGTGGAGCCGGAGTCGACACAAGATTCCACTCAGCAGATAAGGGGCTACGACGTAAGCTGGTAGAGAGTAGAATCCCAGTTCATCGGAAAAGGGAGTAAGACGTTGTTTGGACTGGCCTGCAGTGGTCTGAAGGATGCATGTACTCGACATCGGCCAGGTATGAAGCTCTACAATGGGGCTAAGGTGGTGTGGGTTTGCGACCCAAAGTCTCGGCGGGACTATAGACAAACACAACGATAGCTAGGACACTGATGGTGACATGTGGTCAGACTAAGTGTGAAGATTAATTGTGCGTTGTTGTGGGGGTAACAGTTCATAATGGTGACTGTCTATCGAGACTGCGGTAGATGAACGAGTGTTGATAGTGGACAATCTACGAAAATGGATGAGACAACTGAGAATTAAACTGGAGATGACTTAAAGCAACGTCGAAATTCCTTCAAGTTTTCAGATATGTTAGTAACAATAGCAAGAATGATGTGTCCAGGTAACTCTCATATGTGACACCTAATATGTGGGTTGTTCACTTTCACATAGACTAGAAGAATTGTCGGATATGGTGACTTTATAGTCGAAGTGGGGATGGCTTTGAAATGATACTTCGGAGAATTGGGAGCACAAAACAAAGTGTGAGGAAGAACTTAATTCTCGTATGAGCATTGAATGTGATGAAGCAAGGAAGGGACTATAGTTGTAGGTGGAGTCATGTGAAGTCAAGGAGTAGCAGGGCAACTCATGATTAATGGTCAATTCTAGGTACACATATGTCCGTGTATGGTAATTTTAACATGGCAAAGGTTATATTCTCCAAGGTGGAGATTGTGGAGATATGTGTTGTGCGAACTTGTAATTAATGGAAGGTTACGTGTTGGAGTTGAACACCATGTAACCTGGTTTAATATATATAAAGACGTCAGGTAGCCAAAATATACTAGACAGAAGCTAGGTTAGAGGACGTCTGACCGACGTGGTGTTGTAGATCAGAAATGTTTGTATCAACATGGTGGGCTTATCGTCGATGGTACTATAATAAGACCTATGGAGGAGCACCCGTAAAGCGTGTTATGTAGTGGTTGATCAATGAAATGCGTTACAAAATCTTGGTGTCGTGTCGTGATTGCTTGTCCTGGTATGATCAACTTTGGCGCCTCCCACAACAAGAACAAGTATTCGTCTAGCGATGAAAGGAATAGCCTATTTTGTCAAGAGTTGATATTTTGTACATTCATCTTCATTAACTACCCAAGGAACAATGGTTCTTTGGGTGCACACTAATGGTTTATTGATATGTGCCGAATATTTAGAAAAAGATATGGTTTTCCAGAACTATTGTCACCATATTTTGCTGAAACTCTTTTTTTGTTATAGGCATATTTTAGTCTGTAGATACATGTAAATTCAGAAAAGGTTGAGACATATTTTTGTGTACGGAGGGAGTAGGACATTTGCATCACCAAATGGTCTTTGGAACAACATCTCAGCTGTATGTATGAGAATATATCTTGGTTCTAAATTTCTAGAGTTTATTCTTCTGTAGCATTTTAGGGCCGATTACAACCCTAGAAGCTAAAGTTTAACTAAGCTACATTAATGGGTACACCATTGCATAACCTGAGCAGCAAAATTATATGTGCAATTCACAGAACACCTCATAACTGAACTTAGTTAAAGGTATTTCGTCCACAGAAGTTGAGTAAAATTACAACTTCTACCAAACAGAGAAAACCTAGTATGCAATTATCAACTGATTTTATCCACCACCTTCTGTAAATATACAAGCACGCTGATATTATGAGCTACTCCGTTTAGCGCCTTCTCAAATTCTTTGAAAAGATGCAAAATCACCAGGGACAAACAACAATAGCAGCACCCTTTCAGATAGACAAGATATCTGCTTCATCAAAATTCAGACCTCTACACCATTTCTTCAGCAGCAAAGCAAAACTAAACCAGATCAAACACCTTGTGTCAGCCACGGCCATCTAGCTATATGTGCCAACGAGGCGACTTCAGTAGCTGATTTTTTAGATAATGGAAGATTTACTCATTTTGGTTGCCAAGATATGATATGCACTTCCCCTCCTACTCTACTATAATCTCAGGCAGCTTCAACATGCTGTTGCTGCAGCAGCTGCGCACCCTAGTCCTGCAACACCGGCGGACAACTCCGGTGCGACCAACTTGCCAGCTTGGACAAATTTCTTTACCTTTGCTTTCGCAACTCCTGCTGCTCATTGTGCTCTGACAGTTTCCCTTGCTGCATTCGGTCACAGCCGGAATGTGATCATTTGCTTTTGGGTGATGTCCACACCCTTCCTCTTTGTGTTCGCTGTGGCGTCCGCATTGGCTTTTCTGCTCATGGTGACCAGGCGATGTAATCTCGATCGATATTGAGTGCTCCTGGATTGAATTGTCGTCATGCTTATGGTCATGGCAGGAGTGCTCATCTGCTGTGTGCAACGTTTTCTGTTCATCACAGCAATGATGCTCGTGGTCCTGGTCATGCTCATGCTCATGGTCATGGCAAGCATGCTCAGTGGCACAAAGCAAGCTGATTGGCTCTTCACAGTGCTTGTGATCATGGCAAGCATGCTCATCAATAGAAGAACTGTTGGATTCTTCGCAGTGGCTATGTGCATGGCCATGGCAAGCAAGCTTGTTGGTAGAATGTGAGCTACTTGGTTCTTCACGGTGGCTATGTTCATGCTCATGGCAATCATGCTTGTGCGCGGCGGTGTCCAGGTTACTCGGCTCTTTGCAGTGGTTATGTCCATGACCATGGGAAACATGCTTGCTTGTGACTAACTGGTTGCTCGACTCTTTGCAGTGGTTGTGGCCATGGCTATGATCATGGCAACCATGCTTGTCCGTGGAATGCAGGTTGTTTGGCTCTTTGTGGTGGTCATGCTCATGGTGATGATCATGGCAAGCATGCTTACCGGCAGATGAATCTACACAACTTCCAGTTGATTTATGCTCATGGTGATGACCAGCTGAGCAGTGGTGGGAAGTGCCATGCTTCTTTGAATGAGACCCATGATGAGACGAACATTTCTTGGCCACCTTTCCACTGCCTTTCTCTCTCAGCAACAGCATGCTGTACATGATCACCAGCAAGCATGTACCGACGTCAGCAAGGACTGCTGCCCAAATAAGTGGATGCCCGGCAAATGCAAGGGCAACGATTGCAAGCTTTGTAACCACCGAGAAGACAATGTTCATGATAATAGTTCGGTGTGTCCTCCTTGCCAACTTGATAGCCTTGGGAATCCTGCGGATGTCATTCGACATCAGAGTAATGTGGCTCGTCTCCATTGCGACGGCTGAACCAGATACACCCATGGAGACTCCAACATCAGCTTTGGCCAATGCCGGGGCATCATTCATGCCATCGCCAATCATCAGTGTAGGGCCATCTTTTTCCTTCAGTTCATCGACAATTCTCACTTTGTCTTCTGGCAGAAGTTCAGAGTGAACTTCAGCAAGGAGGTTTCCCAGCTGCCAGAAAGGTGGAAAAGCTAAATTAGAATCAGTGTACTTGAATTCACTAGACACAGCAACAAGATGAACACATTTCCTGAAAATTCGTTTACCTGGTTTTGTGCGAATGTCGCCGCGGCGTTACTATCACCAGTTAGCATCACGGACTTGATGCCCAGTGATCTCAACTCCCTGATGGCTTCAGCTGCTCCAGTTCGGCAAGAATCCGAAAGACTGAATACTCCAATCAATTCGTTGTTGCAGGCCACGTATCCAATGGTAACCCCTTTCATATCTTTTATGTCTGGAACTAGAGCACAAAAAGGAAAAATGCACACGATCATTTAAAGGCATATTCAAACAGATATTATGTTTTGAACTTTTGATCAAACGAAATGGAAGAATGAAGCAAAACATGCAGCCAAAATGACAAGTACTGTCAAAGCTCATGAAGCAGAACCACTTTTTATTACAGTAACTTCATGTTAACTGGCAGCAGAATGTCACCGACATACTAACATACTTTGAAAATGATGATGCGGCATTTCACCAACCTGTTTGACATGAAGCCCTTGACAATATCCTTTTGTTCCCAACATATACTCCTACTCCATCAATTTCACCATAAATCCCCTCACCAGGATAGATTTGAAATTCGGTGACATCTTCCGATTTTGCCTCCACAGAGTTAAAATGAGCATAATCAACAAGAGCCGATGCCATTGGGTGGCTTGATTTGCTCTCCATACTTGAGACCCTGCAACAGCCAGGAGATTAAATAAAGACACTACAAGAAGATCAAAGCACATGCAGTGTGATATCAACAAGGAAACAGCACTCACCAGTAAAGAAGTTGTTGCTTCGGAACACGCTCGTCAGCTGTCCGAAACTCCTCGACAGAGAACTCTCCTCTAGTAATTGTACCAGTTTTGTCGAAGGCGACAACTTTGATACTGGCCAAGGATTCAAGGACATCCCCTCCTTTGATGAGAAGACCTGTCCTTGCGGCCCTCAGTAGAGCACAGAAGGTGGCAACGGGCGTTGACAGCACTAGAGCGCATGGGCAAGCACTCACAAGGAGGACTAGGGCCAATTCGAACCAGTGTTTGAGGTTGCGTGCTCTGACTATTACAGGGATCAGCGCTACTGCTCCAGACATGATAACAACAGCTGCAAGGTGCAATCAAAGATAACAGTAAGAAAAAAAACCTGATCCAAAAAATTTCAATGTCTGAATTTTTACTGTTAGCCTAGTCTTGTCTATTTAGATTACCAGGCGTGTAATACTTAGCACACGTATCAATCAGCCTCTGAGTACTTGATCTACTGTTCTGGGCTTCTTCGACCAGCCTTGCCATTTTCGCCACTGCAGAGTTGTCAGCCATAGCAGTTGTCCTCACCGCAATGTAACCTGAAATATCACCAATACAGAATGAACGCAAGATCAGCGACCTGCGTTGTATTTTAGGCATCACGGTATTCCGGTGTCTATGTAGTGTGTATTACCATCTATATTGAGGGTACCAGCCCAGACCTGGGAGCCGGCCTGCTTGGACACCGGGAAGGACTCCCCGGTGAGAGTGCTCTCATCAACCTCACTCCGTCCATCGACGACAACACCATCGATCGGCACTACCTCCCCTGCCTTGACAGCAATTATTGTATTGATCTTCACATCCTGGCAAGCAACTACTTGCCCAGTCTCTGCCAGAATAGCATTTTGTGGTGCCATGCTCATAAGTGCCGACATTCCAGCAGTGGCCTACACGTCAAAGGATTATTTGATCATATTGCTTCTTAGACAAAGTAGCCAGAAGAAACTATAGTCCATATAGACATAGGTATTGGTTAGTGTGTTGCTTTTTTAGGAGAGAATACTTTCAGTAGTGCATTCTAATCATCTGCTTTCCTAAATTATTATTTTTGCTTCTCTGGCTTATTTCCTTAATCTGCTTTACACCTAAGTATGAGTGTATATGCATTTCGAGTCCACTAGATATAAACTTCATTGATCTCTTGGCTGGGAGTTGACAGGCAAGGGTATGCTAAAAGGGTGTTACAATCAGCAAAATGGACCTGACTCCGCTCCAACCTACTACGCTAGAATGGCAGACCAAAATCTGTTCATAAGTCCATCAGTGGGTCTAGTGCACATCAAAATCAACATGCCTCGTTATGCTGCATTAGTATGAAAATATGCTCCTAGCTGTGACATATTGATAAAAGTAATTTCCTTTCCTGCTATGTGAGATTATGAAATGACCTAGTAATATTTCTCTTTTTTTACGTAAAGATGCCGTGAAAATTCTGATCTTATAGGTGAAAGAAATTTAAGAAAGAGATGGAGAGACCTTGCGGCTTGCCCTGGTCTCGAGCCATTCGGCTATGGTGAAAAGGAAGACAATGAACCCAGCCTCGGAATAGTCCTTCAGAGCTATTGCCCCAGCAACTGCAAAAAAAGCAAGTAAACATGTGAGCTATTGTTAATTGTTGCCGCCATCTATCTCCTGCCAAAAATGCCATGATTTATGGGATGGCAGAGCATCTAAAAGGACATGCCTGTAAATATGCGATAATAGCAGTCCTCCTAGATGAGGAGATACTGCCAAAAGATCTATGCAGATAACTAAATGAACTGAGGACTATATATAACACATGTTTTTTACGCAAAAGTGACTACTATAGATTCAGACCGTAGGATTTCCTTTAACTTTCCTTTTATATTATCACTACTACAAACAGAAACTCAGATCCCCTTTCAGTTTCTGTCCTACTCTCATAATTGAGTCCACATCAAAAGATTTGAGATTCTGGCACAATTTTTATCTGCTGATCTGAACAGAAAATTTGTCTTCTGGCATAGTAGCGGGAAAAAAAATGCTTCGTCCACCCGTATGCTGTTTCTTTCATGAAACGGAGCTATCTTGACAGCACAAAACCCAAAAACTCTAGAAAGAATGATTCGAGCGACGTGTTGCTAATCAAAGTGGAATCCGATACCACATCTGAGAGGGCAATATCGTCACATGGAGGAAAGGAAGCACATTTCTGATCATTTAGCACAAATATAAGCATCACGGCAACATCTCGACTTTAATGCGCTGGAAAGTAGGGGTCCATCAGGGCAAAAATGAAGGGAGGAGTTTAAGCAAATGAGACATAAACTTTTATCATCTTTTAAGGGCCTGGATCGGTTCTGCGCTTCCACAAATTAAGCACCCACCATGCATATTGGTCATATGAAAACAACTTGTCTTAACCCAGTTTTTTGGGCGGCCCTTTTGGCACACTCCAATAATTTCATTCTGTGGTTGAATGTTTACTCACAAAGTGCTAGCTCGTGTTATGTCAGTGTCTTATAAAAAAATTCAGAAAGATTGTGATACAAAGTGGACTTTTGGAAACACTTATACTTATTTATCGTTTCTGACGTTCTAAGTAATTTTTTTTTAAAATCTATTGGGATGTAAAAATAAAATCTCACCAGAATTAGTATTCCTTATGTAACAGAATTTGACAGATTAGTGTCACAGAGTTCGTCAAGAAGCACTGCAACTGGCTAGCCTTTTTTAGATTATAAAGGAGTGTAGCTATCCTGTATGGGTGGTCCCAAAGATTTACTAATTTAAGGAAAATCATTCATTAATTAGTTAAATATTGTACAGTACTTAATTGCTACACGCTATAGTTCTATGAAGACAGAAAAAAAAATGGAGCCCAGTCACATGAAAAATATGTGTTGTGTGCGAATCACACGGCACGTCATCATAAGTATGTGATCTGAACTGTGTACCTGCGATGAGCATGAGTATGTTGACGTCGAGGGTGAGCCTCCTGGCGGCGGCGAAGCTCCTGAGCATGATGGGCGGCAGGCCGGCGGCGGTACCCGCGAGCGCGAACCACTTGAGCGGCCGCCAGAAGTGCTCGAACAGCGACACCACCAGCAGCGCGCCGCAGATGAGCACGTACGGGCTCGGCCACTTGTTGGTGGTCTTCTGGCTTGCGCCGCCGTAGGCCCGCACCGACGCCTCCAGCCTCGCCTGGTTCAGCGCCTTGACTGGAAAAAAGGACAGCGGGGATCAATCATTTAGGTCACTTCGTTTTTTCATGCTGAAATTCCGGCGGTTTCTCACGCTGAAATTAACGTTGAAATTCTGGATAAACTGGAGGAGGAAGAATGGATAAGATTAATTTGGCAATACAAAAGTAGGAGTAACAAAATTCAGAAATAACCAAGGATAATAAGAAAGGAAAGAGTATAAACAATTCAGAAAGAACAAGGGCAGAGGACAAAAGAAAAGATACTGCTTCCCGTGGATCGAAATATTCTTCTGATTGCTTGGAGTAACTAATTTATAAATCTATCCAGAAGTAGAGACAAAGAAAACATCAGCAAGCAACGACGGTGAAGTGGGTTCACGGCAGCATCAGAAATTTATGAGCGGCGGCAGGCAGGCAGCGCGTTCCTGTCGACAGAGAGACTGGATTTATACGGGGAGCAGCGAGACCCCGGTCGTCGTTCTAGTCCAAAGAAACGAATCCTACTGTCCCCGTACGGTCAAAAATTCAGACTTCAGAGCACGAAGGATTACTGTCCTATTCCGGTGGAAAACCAAGTTCAGAGCACGGACGATTGTTACACGAACGAAAATTTCATCAACAGCGAAAGCAAATTCACCTGAAGAACACAGAGGAGGTAACAACCGGACAAAGATTTCACTACCACCACATATCAGCAAGTTGTGGAGGAGAACTGAAGATCAAGAAACAGAGCAAGTAGACAACACTTTTTGATTCAGATGCCCACGAGAAGCGCGTCTGGGAGAGAAATCCGGAGGGAAAGCAACGGGGGGAGACCGGGCCAGGGCCGTTACCGATTTGGGCGGTGGAGATGGCGGAGGCGTCGTGGAGGACGATGACGGTCCTGGAGGGCACGACGACGGACACCTTGTGCACGCCGGGGAGCGGCTCGAGGAGCTTCTCCACGAGCGGCACCTCGGACGGGCAGCAGATCCCCAGCACGTCGAAGTAGCTCTTCTCCAACTTGCCGGCCGCCGCCGCCGGCGCCGGCTCCGCTGCGCCATCCATCGTAACTGCCCTTCTTTCTTGGAACCAGCCGGTCACTAGGCCCTGTCCGCCTTTCTAGAATCCAAAGCCAAGGCCTGCATGTGAGATGGCAAGAAGTGCCAAGAAGAAGAGTGAGTCCGCCAGCAAGCAATCTTGGCGTGCCGGCTACCCCGCTTGGCGGTAGTAGGTTCAGCGAGGGGGATAGTAAGATTTAGTTTGACGAGTTCAGTTCGGCCTCCGCCATTAACCTACACTCCTCCTGCGCGCGTTGTACGTACCTCGTGGTCGACGGAGGAGAAGGAACGCGGCGCGGCGCAGGAAGTTGCGGGAGGCGATGGAGGGGCGGAGGGAGTATTTATTTTGGCGCCGGGAGCAGAGGGGGACACGAACAGGGACGTGGATTCCCGATGTGGAAGATGACGGAGTGGGCACTCCGCATCCGGGGACGAATCAGATGAGATCAAAGTCGGTTTGTTAATTCTGACACGCCGATTCCTACCCAAACTGTTGCAACGCGGACGCGTGACGAACTGAGCAACGGTTGGTCATGAGGGAAGAGGGTATGGGGAGAGAGGGGAAAGGCGAACGAGAAGGTTGATGAAGATCAGGCCCGGGCAACTACTACTAGTGCATTGGTGACGCTAATAAGCACACTGATTATCTATACTTGATTAACCAACGCCCAATTGTCTACGTCAGCAGCTTCTTTCCGTTTCGAGCACGTATATATAAACCTTACTTATTACCTCTCAAAAACAAAATCATGATATTTTCTAAGAAACACCACCCGGTACGTGCAATGTATGCATCAAACGTGTTTTAGATAACGGCATCATGACTGATTTTGTTGATCATCAACAATAGTTACATCGTTCTTAAGAGTACTAAAAGTAGAGGGGATTTCATCGACCTTACTATGAGAACTATGATTCGAAATCAAGAAAAACATATTTCGTTTGTTAGCTCATGTTAAAATGTTTGATTTTGATCTTCCTGGCCATCTCCACATAACAAATCAATCAAATGTTCCATAGTATATGTATCTTTTATCAACCAACAACATTTTGCATACATTGTTTATACAAGTATATGAGTTCGTATAAATTAAATTCATATTCTTTGCATTACCTTCGATGTGTCAAAACACCCTATACTTATTATGGAACAAACTCATAAATTGACCATGTTTGCAAAATTTGATCACAGATGCGCCAAGCATGTCATGGTCTCAGGTTCGGGTTAAAGAATATAAACATATGTCTATTTATATAGAACATTTTTACCTCATCATAGCTTAACAAGTTGTAACTAGATGTTGCCATTTATGTATACATTATTTTATATTACATACATTTTTATCGTATAAGTACCAACATTAACAACCAAAAAAATTCTCATTCACATAAAGTTACAAGTTTGGCATATAGTTCTTATATTTATCATTGTGGATACATTTCCAGTGCTTCACCAAAACTGTTGTTTTCACAAAGAAAATGTTTCAAATTTGGGATGTTTGATAAAATCTTTTCTTGGTGGGGTTTGCCATAACTTTGAGAAAACAAATAGTTTTGTATTATTCCACCATTTTATGTAGGCCCTTGATGAATCATAATGCATTCGTATAAGTATATTATTTTCTTGGCACCCTCAAATATCTATAAAAAAGATGTACGGAGTTCAAGAGGGTGAATATCTAGGTGTAACTAAATACATAATTTCTAGAGCATATGCAGTGTGATAAGTTTGTCATTAAGTGCATAACAACTCTTTCACACCAGAAGTTGAGTCCCCGTGAGTATGTCATTGATGAAGAAGGAGGTGGAGCCTCACTGCAAACTCGACAATGCTTCAAGAAGGAGGTTGTCTAGGATGCTTGGAGAAACGCATAGAAAGAGCGACAGAAAAAAGTTGAGGGATTTCCTACAAGGAGCCATTAATTTGACATTGTTGGATGTAGCAACGACATGAAGACCCAAAAGCTGGATGGAGATCAAGGAATTGAGGAGATATGACTTCTAAGGAGATGTGGGTTGTAGTTGAGGATATGAACAAGAGAATAGATAAAGAGAAAGTACACGTGTTCATGAACCCAAAGGATCTTCCTTAGAAGAGAATATCCTACTATGAGCTCATGTGTGATCGCTACTTGGTGGCAAGAAAAATGGGATGGTTTGTGGGGGTGGGAATAGGATCTCTAATGACACAGGTGGAAATGTCACATTTGGGGGCAATGAGAGCTCTAGTGACATGGTGGTGACAACGGTGTCTTAGCTTTTGGAGGAAATGGGAGCTATAGTGAGTATTGACATTGATGGCGTGCAATAGGAGTAGATGATGTTAATGTTTATTATTTAATGAGCTATGCTAAAAATTAAGGATGAAGTTTCCTTTCGGTTAAACTATGGTGGTTGGCCTATGTTTCAAATATTAGGATGAAAATTTTGTTGTGATGATGGAAAACCATTCTATGTTGTTGACTTACGGTTTCATGTTTGAATTTGAGAAAAAAAGACTAGAAATATTGTTGAATCTTGTGCAATATGAGTACTGTTTGAATTTCATGAGGATAATTTTATTTTATTTGGAGTGTATTTTCACAATATAATGAGAAATGGAAACATAAACATTGTATTTACCGAGATCTAGGTCATCTACTAGAGGGAACACACACATTTTCTTCCAACCTTCTCTCTGATAGACCCAAGATTTGAGATACTCAAGTTGTTGAAGATACTGACATTGCCATGGCTTACGGAAGGCCATGGACTTCACAACCATATACGTATGACGCCATTTAGTCTGACAAGAAAATTTAACCATCATCACCATATACTAGATCGAAGGTGATGCATGCATTTTCTGCTTCTATTTCCTCTACTTCTCATCTAATTATATTGATTTCATTATTTTGGCACATCTACTAGCAACAAAACTACAGGTTTTACCAACTCGTAATACATCCAAGAGCAAGAGTGATGCAACATGCGTAATTTTCCCCACAAGGGTGACTCGAGGGTTTATACTGAATTCTCAGGAAAAAATGATTCTTTCTCCTTATCCTCTTCATGCTACCTACAAATGCAGAGAAATAGTTTTGTGTCCCCAACTCCAGCGAGGTGTTTTTCAAGCACAAACGATCTGTTAGCAATACAGGAAATATAATAAATAAATAAATAAGTAAAAAGTTTGGCAAGATAAGTAATAAGTTTTGTGTCCCCAACTCCAGCGAGGTTAATTGTACCTGAAAGTAAAGAGCATGTAAAGTGAAGTAAAAGGTGTTTCTGATGGCTACAATGGACCAGATTTATGGTTTTTCTTGACCTCTTTCTAATTAACATGGTGGCACTAATATAGCTTCAAATAACAAGTTAGAAGTGACATAAATATATGTATTAATATGTAGTGATTGAAACACATTCATATGAGCCTCACATCATAGTATATATAGTATATAGATGATAACACACATCTGACTAATACTCCCTTGGTTGGGAAAACTCCTTCAACCAAGTTTAATACTTAACTTAGTATTTCATTAAACCATATTGACATGATGTTGAATAGCAATAATCTACCTTGAGCAAACAAGGTCACCAAATTATCACTAGATGAACAATGTGATAAGCATTCATTTATTCCTAGTGAGGTCATTGAAAAGGTAAAAACCTTAGTAGCACACATATTTTGTGTCACTATCCACATGCCACTACCAGACTGCTCCATCTAACACAGATATCCCCCACACGGGTTCTTGCATACAAGCTCGATCAGAACATAGCATATATGAATGGAGTCTCATAAGCATCTATCAATACATCAGACACATGCTTAACAATTTCATCTTATAAACAAAATATCTACCATAGGGGTAATACAAATATAACCACAATCATATATAGTAGCTCGCTGATTAGTGAAGCACATAGAGATAGATTACAAAGTTACTTCCACAAACTCATAGTTTAAGGTTGAAGTTCTCCCTCTTCATTACGGCGGTGATGATGATGATGTTGATGGAGTTAGAGGAGCAACTAGAGGCGACTACAGTAGTGTCCCCCCCCCCCTCCAATCTATGCATGTCTATCTCTGTTTCAGTGTTTCTCTATTTTGTGGCTGCCTCCTCGCAATAAGACGACTCCACGGGCGTGATGAACGAGGCAAACCAGCTAGCAAGGAGCCTGGTGGGCCCCATGGAACAACCTGGAAGGCGGGCCACACCATGGGATCTACTGGCCGCCTGCTGGTCCACTCGGGCACTCAAATCTTCTTCTCACTTCGTTACATTTCTTTTTGAAACTAATGTGACAAAAACTTGGGGTCCATTTATTCCCTGAACCTTAAAAATACGTAAATAGCCGTTTCCTGTTCGGTAGAGTTAGTAACAAAAGAAAGGAAACTTTTTAAACAATCCCAAAATAAATGTTAAACATATTTAGAACCTCACATCTGATGCAGTTATGAATAATTATCACATAATAAACTTCAAAGCTTACGTATACATTTTACACGGTGACGTTGAGCTGCCTTTTCATGCTCTACGATGACATCCAACACCACCAGCTGCTAGTGCAAAGGAGGCAGGAAGCCATCTCAACCATTTATGTGTTTAAGTTTGGGAGGGTTGTGTGTACGAGGGCATAAGTGTTTCTTACGGGAAGTGAGCTTACCTTAACTAATTGGGGAAGTGGATGTACAAATTCAACACGTGAGTTCAAATTCTCACAGACGTGAACTTAAGTTTATATTTATACTTGAGACTCAGGCTAGTCCGGTTACTTATACAATTTATATTAAGGATTAGTCTTTAATCTTAACCAAGATTAAAAATCATGTTACTCATGCTTAATGGTTGTGTGCAAACCTAACTATTTACGGACGTGTTTACACGGTTAGAGAATACACAGGTGATTTTTTTTCAACATTGATGGCCGCGTGATCTATGGATTGGCGCTCCTTTGCCTTAGGCGCTTTTGAGTTTCCTTTATGAGTACTTGTCATGAGCTTTAAATTTGTATAGTCGTAACTTGTGATTTAATTCGGCTGTGTGCATTTAACTATGTAGAGGCCAAATATAATGATTAGACTTAAAATGCCTTTTATTGAGAAAAAAGAGTGTTTCTTAGAATCGTGTGACCTGCATGAGCCGTGGGGAATTAATAAGGACGCATCAAGTGCGAGCCCGGTCAGCGATGATCGCTCTCGGCCGCTCCCGTGAGTGACGCAAGGGCTCCCAGCAGCGCCCCTAATCGACCCCCTCCTCTCCCCTTCCCCTAGCTACCGTTAGAAGGCGTCGCTGGGCAAAGCCCGCGTGGCGCCGGAGGCGGCGGATCCCTCTAACCCCTTGTGCGGTGGCCGTGGCGCGAGACCTGGCGGCATGGTGACAGCGCGACCTTGGCGCGCTTGTGGCGGCGGTGGCTCCCTGGAGCGGCTCCGGCTGCGGGCGGCGCGAGCTCGGGCCATGTCGGGCGGGTGAAGGTGATGGTGGCGCGTGTGGGGCCCGACACGTTGAGCTGCTCGGCCGACGACAGGGACGCCCGTTCATACCGGCATGGTGGGGTCCTAGCGAGATGGTGATGTGCGACATATCTAGCTTCCTTGAGTTCAGGCTGGGGCAGGGGCCCTTGGCCCCTTTCGAGCCCATTCTCACCCCAGATCTGTGGGCGCCGGCGGCCATGGGGCCTGCTGGTGGCCGTTCTGGTAATGGAGTTTTCTCCCTTCTGGTGGCGGCAATGCAAGGGTGCGGTGGCCGGCTGGCTCCTTGGTCGGAGTTCGGTGTCCTCACAACAAAGTCTTCGTTCTTCCTCAGTTTGGCAGTGTGCAGAGTTGGGAGTCGGGCCGGCGGCCGTGGACGGTGGGAGTCGGGTTGTTTAGCGGGCGTGCCACATAGGCTCTGGTGCTGGCTAGTTTCCTCGGCCGTTTGGACGGCGTGGTGCCCGCGAGCCATATGGTGTGGCGGGGGTACGGTGGTTGCATCAGCGACTGCCGCTACCCTGTGGGGTCGATCCAGTACTTTCACTGGGGGAAACCGTTGCCCTCTGGGCCACCACGGCGACGTCCGTGGATGATGTTCCCTTCTTGAAGGCGTCGCTGTGGCAATACTTGGTCCCTCCGCGTACTCCGGGTGAAAACTCAAGATCTCCGGATCGGGTGGTAGCGGCACCTCTGCGTCATGATCTTCTTGAAGATGCAACTTTTGTGTCCTCACTCCGTGCAGCTCTCCGTGGTTTGGGTGGCGGAAGTCCTCCTCTGTCTACCCTCCTTGTCAAATCTTTCTTCGTGTTCTGCACCAACGGTGTTTCTTGTCAAGCTCTCCATCGGTGTTCCTCGCCGGTCTATGAGCTCTGTTGGTCCATTCGTGGTGGTGGCCGGCCTCTGGTGGCATCTGCGATGGTGGTGATGTCTCGTCGGTTGCGGTGGTTGTCAGTTTGCTGTTAGGGTGAGCACCGGTTCGACAACATATCCCGTCTTGCGTTTGCTCTTCCTCTCCGTGAACTGTAATAGTCGTGCTGGCTGCTCTCATTTCCGGCTGTAGCTACCTTGGGTGGCTTTTGTTTGTCTGTGTGCAGTGGGTCCTTAGGGCATGTACAATGGTTATATCTTAGCACTGCCATCTAGGATAATTGATGATGTGGAGGAGAGAGAAATAGAAAAAAGAGGTTTGTCTTCTCTTAGCTAAGAGATGATCTCTTAGCACAATCCCTCTCACCGTATATTTAGAGATGTCTCATTACCAGGGATAAGATTAAAAATAGTCCATTGTACATCATGTTTTATAATTATATCTAGATTACGTGGCGGGATTAAGATAAGACAGTCTTATCAACCATTGTTCATGCCCTTATAAGCTGGGTTCATCTTCTACCTATTTCACTGTCAAGGATGTTATTAATTTAACTTTGGACCTACAACCTTTTTTCTATAAAAAAAAACACTACGGGATGTACACGCGTTAGCTATTTGAGAACCCATGCAGCTTCCGGCGGTTTTTATTTGTGAAGCAGCTACATGGGGCGCATTTTAGTATGACGTGAAACCTCCGTGCGATGATAGTAGACCACCTACGCACCACCTATCACATGGCATGTACACGCGTTAGCTATTTGAGAACCCATGCGGCTTCCGGCGGTGTCCCGCCGATTCCGCTGGAAACTGACCGGATTTGAACTAGGGCTCAACTATCCGTCACTCCAGAAATTCCGGAAAAAATGTTTTTAGTTCTACGATGCATCATTATATGTGCTAATTTTTGTCCGTTTAGTTTGTTCGCGAATGGGTGCACCCGCACGCCCGGTATGGCGATACCGCATGTCCCGCGGTCCCTATTTTGGCCAGATGGCAATTTGAAAATCCCACGGAGCCGCATGGCGTCATTTTATATGTCATGGTAACTATTCCGTTTGTCAAAACTGGGATACGGCAATTATTTTGAAAAACCCTTCACGAAAAGGGCTATCACGTCCGGAGTTCTATGGATTTCAGGGGAAATGAGGTGGGAAACGGCCTCAGCATGGCATAGTTTCCCAAAACGAGGTCATATTTGGCACGTGTGTGGGCCCTAGGATGGGAAGCAAGACCCCGAGTTCGGATTTCTAATCCGACACACAGGCGACCATCGTTTCATTTTTAGTGTGCCCAAACGGTTTTTATTTGTGAAGCAGCTACATGAGGCACATTTTAATATGACGTGAAACCTCCGTGCGATCATAGTAGACCACATACGCACCACCTATCACATGACATGTGCACGCATTAGCTTTTTGAGAACCCATGCGGTTTCCGGCGGTGTCCCGCCGAATCCGCTGGAAACTGACCGGATTTGTACTAGGGCTCAACTATCCGTCACTCCAGAAATTCCGGAAAAAATGTTTTTAGTTCTACGACGTATTATTATATGTGCTAATTTTTGTCCGTTTAGTTTGTTTGCGAATGGGTGCACCCGCACGCCCGGTACGGCGATACCGCATGTCCTGGGGGGCTGTTTTGGCCAGATGGAAATTTGAACGAAGTTAAAAAATCTCACGGAGTCGCGTGGTGTCGTTTTATATGTCATGGTAACTATTCCGTTTGTCAAAACTGGAATACGGCAATTATTTTGAAAAAAACTTCACGAAAAGGGCTATCATGTCCGGAGTTCTATGGATTTCAGGGGAAATGAGGTGGGAAACGGCCTCGGCATGGCATAGTTTCCCGAAACAAGGTCATATTTGGCACGTGTGTGGGCCCTAGGATGGAAAGCGAGACCCCGGGTGCGGATTTCTAATCCAACCCACGGGCGACCATCTTTTCATTTTTAGCGTGCCCAAACGGTTTTTATTTGTGAAGCAGCTACATGGGGCACATTTTAGTATGACATGAAACCTCCGTGCGATGATAGTAGACCACCTACGCACCACCTATCACATGACATGTGCACGCATTAGCTTTTTGGGAACTCATGCGGCTTTCGGCGGTGTCCCGCCGAATCCGCTGGAAACTGACAGGATTTGAACTAGGACTCAACTATCCGTCGCTCTAGAAATTCCGGAAAAAATGTTTTTAGTTCTACGACGCATCATTATATGTGCTAATTTTTGTCCGTTTAGTTTTTTCACGAATGGGTGCACCCGCACGCCCGGTACGGCGATACCGCATGTCCTGGGGGGCTGTTTTGGCCAGATGGCAATTTGAACGAAGTTAAAAAATCTCACGGAGCCGCATGGGGTCATTTTATATGTCATAGTAACTATTCCGTTTGTCAAAACTGGGATGTGGCAATTATTTTGGAAAACCCTTCACGAAAAGAGCTATCACGTCCGGAGTTCTATGGATTTCAGGGGAAATGAGGTGGGAAACGGCTTCGACATGGCATAATTTGCCGAACGAGGTCATATTTGGCCCGTGTGTGGGCCCTAGGATGGTAAGCAATACCCCGGACGCGGATTTTTAATCCGACCCACGAGCGACCATTTTTTCATTTTTGGCGTGTGTGAAAGCCATGAAACCTCGAACATTATAGCTCATTCATAAGAAAATTTATTTAGGTATTTGAAATATTCCATTTTTGATATTTTTCTATGATAGATCTTGTTTTTCTGCAAATTTGATATATTATACTTATTTTTCTCAGTTAGAATGATTTAGTTATGCTTTTTTGAAGACTGCCGCTGAGAAATAGGAAAAAGCTATGCCGACGGTTTAACCGTCGGCACAGTTCTGTAGTGGAAAAAAAGGAAAAAAAGGGTGTGCCGACGGCCAGACTGGTCCTATGCCGACGGCCAGAACTGTGCCGACGGCAACCTGTACCGACGGCCAATTTAACGCCGACGGTCATCCTCGTCGCCGCGCTCCGGAGGCTACTGTGCCGACGGCCCCGACATTTGGCCGGCGGCACATCGCCTGGCCGTCGGGCGTACGGCAATTCTCCCGTAGTGAGATTGCATGAGATGTACTTCTTCCATTTCAAATCAATCGGTGCGCACCTTCGTTCTTAAATGTATCTACATATCAAAATATCGGTATATAGATAAAATTATGTCAATTATTTTGAAACAAAGACGGATGTTAACCAGTCAGCGGTCATGCAAAAAGAGAGAAAATAAAAGAGCTAATTACACCCTAGGTACAACAACTTGCACCTCATGTGCAAATTAGTACACTAAGTTGCAAAAGGGGAAACCGTGGTACAAGAAGTTGTAATTCTAAATCAGATTAGTCAAAACGGTCTGAAATGGTGCCACGGTGGACTCTGTCCCAGTATGAAGTTTTACAAGATAGTTCCTGGGGTTGTTTCTTTCCCGTCCTAGGTCCTGCCGCTGAGTTGGGCCATGGCTTTTTATGAAAAGAGACCATGCTTTATGTTTTCTTATATGTACGTCCGTACCTGTTCATGCCAAAGGAGAGCTAGCGTATCTCTAATTGAGATTTAGTTCTGTTTCTGTTAGACGAAGGCGGCTTGATGACCTTAATATATGTGGTTACAGTTTCAAAAAAAAAAAAAAAAAAAAAGGCGGCGGCCACGGATACGGTGCCGTTCGTGTCGACGATTCCGGCGAGATGCCGCCGAACCTACACTTCCGCGCGTGGAACGAGGATCAGCCGCCGTATGGTACGTCGCCATATCGCTCGGCCGGAACATCTGCTCGATTTCGTGAGGTTTTGCCGCGGTTCTGTAGTCGCCATGTGATCGGCTCTTTGTAGTCAAATTTGAGGTATCAGCAAGCGAAAAAATGCTAGCAATATGTTACTGTTTTCGCGGTGTTTTATGGGGATTTTAGAAGGGGTTTGAGTCGGGCGCTCCGCCACGGACGCCGACGGAGAAGGCACCATGTTAATTCCAGAATTTGCTCACAGTACTTGTACAAAACATGATCCTTTTCATGCATATAATGTGTGTTTGTAGAAGCGTTGGTACCTCAGGTGTGGTGGATTGCTGAAGACAATTTAGAATTTTGGGCTGTCATTTTGCATTGACGTGTTGTCAGGCAGTTTGGGCCGTCAGTTTGCTGAAATAGATTTACGTAGGTAGCTGCAGTCATTCTTATTAACTTTGAGGTATATAAGGTGTTGTATCACTTCCAAGGAAAGCATACACTGTCAGTTTGAGTAAAGCAGAGACTGCGTGCTAACAGTGAATTGCATGTGAAAACTTTATTGTCATCTTTCACACTATTATTAATTATTAATGTAAACACTTTTCAATGTAGGTGGCAATTCAAATTTATTTAGTGCTGAAGTAAACCACAATGGCTTCTTCTGTGGATTAGGTGCTAATTTATGAGCTATATATACTACAAGTCCCACAACTTGTCATCAACGTGCAAATTAGTCACACAACTTGAAACATGTGAACTGGTGATACCACAACTTGTATCGAACGAGCAAAATGGTCCCAAACCAATCGTAAGCCAACACATGGCGCTGTAACTTTTACACAAGGACCCCTACATATTTTTCTGTTGCCCAACAATGTGCCACTACCTAGTAGTATGTCCTAACCACTATCGTCCGAGGTACTTTGTTATTAATGAGAGGACATACTTTATTTAAAAGAGCAACAGTTAGTTCTAAGGCAGATGCCAATGATAGTACGCGACGGCGCCGCCCGTAGTTGTCGAAGCCGAGGAAGTTCAGGGTATCTTCAACGGGTCAACCCATTTCGGATGTCCAAACGGATGTGTTTGCGTCGTCTCAAATGGTTGAAATCGACCGCGCGTCCGTTTGCGTCGGGGTGACTCCAGCGGCACGACGCATAATATATTTTTCCATTCATAAAAGTCATAATTTACATTAAAAAACATAAAAAGGCATAAAGCCGTGGTAAACTAGGTACTGCCTACTGGTCGTCGTTGCTGACGAGGACGAGGACGAGCACGCGGAGTGCGCATACTACGACCACGAATATGGCGGGCCGGCGTGGGATCCGGAGACCCAGCCACCGGACATTACCGAGGAGGAGGCCATTGCCATGGCACTGGCCAATAGCAAGCTCGACGAGCTCGTTGAGCTCGCTTTGTGGGCGGGCTCGCAATCCAACTCCGCGAGTTGGCGCTCGCGCAGATGAGACCGGCGACTCCTCCGGCCACGCCGACGCGTTCCAACGACCATGCTCCGACTGCTGCTCCGGCCTGGAATCTGTGGCCACCTTCACCACAGCCTCCTGCGCAGGCGGCGGCCTGGCCGCAGTTGCCGCAGCCTGCCCTACCTCCTCCACCGCTGGCATACCAGCTTCCATGGCCGACGTCGAAGTTCATCGACCTCGTCAACAACGACGACCAGTAGGCAGTACCTAGTTTACCATGCCTTTATGGACTTTTTATGTTTTTTTAATGTAAATTATGACTTTTATGAATGGAAAAAAATATTATGCGTCGTGCCGCTGGAGCCACCCGACGCAAACGGATGCGCGGTCGATTTCAACCATTTGAGACAATGCAAACACATCCATTTGGACATCCGAAATGGTTTGGCCCGTTGAAGATACCCTAAACTTCCTCGGCTTCGACAACTACGGGCGGCGCCATCGTGTACTTTTATTGGCATCTGCCTTAGAACTAACTGTTGCTCTTTTAAATACAGTATGTCCTCTTGTTAATAACAAATTACCTTGGGCAATAGTGGTTAGGGCATACAACTAGGTAGTGGCACATTGTCGTTGCTCGTGAGTTCAAATCCCAGCCACGCCCATGTTATTTTTAATTGTTTCTTCCTTCAACTAATTGTTTCTTCCTTCAACTGACATGTGGGACCCGCATGGCTAATTGTTTCTTCCTTCAACTGACATGTGGGACCCGCATGGTGACACAGCACCAAGATCAATTGGGCAACAGAAAAATATGTAGGGGTCCTTGTGTATAAGTTACAGCGCCATGTGTTGGCTTACGATTGGTCTGGGACCATTTTGCTCGTTCGATACAAGTTGTGGTACCACCGGTTCACATGTTTCAAGTTGTGGGACCAATTTACACGTTGATGACAAGTTGTGGGACTTGTAGTGTATATAGCTCAAAATAAAAGCTGCAGTAGGCCAGGTTCAGATGCCTGACTTGATCTTTTCGTCCGTAACCTCGCCGCGTTCGCGTGCACATTCCCAGTTACACATGTGTGCGGACGGAGTGCGCCGTCCCGAATCGTCCGACGATCCACCGACGACGGTTACCGCACACCGCACAGCAACTGCACGCCACGCATGCGAACTGCTTTTCGCCGTCAGCGTGAGCTTTTCCAACTAAAAAGTGTTTTTGCCCTACGTACGACATGCAAAATATGCAATGTATTCTTCCTCCTCACGATATTGTAAAGGTTGAGCATTTTGTTGTGCTCGTAACGTTCTTTTATAACTTAAGAGCAGTATTGGTACCAAAGTATTTGTGACATTTGCGAAAAGAATTCGTGATATTTGGCCAACAGAAAATGAGGCTGTATTTGTACGCAGCCACCCATTTTAGTTTTGAACCAAAGGACAGTGCTAGCAACCGGAAAATTTACCGGGCTACCTACCAGCAGTTCAGTTTTCACCATTGGTTTATATATCATCAAAACATGCTTCTTCGTAAGATGGCAATTTTATCAACGGGCACAGGTACTCGCGGTGCTCTACGCACATAAATAGAGTATGAACACATTTATATACCTATAGGTAGTATTCATATCTGTTCTACTAAGTCATGGGTGTAAAGTCCTTATACCCTTTAACCCTTGGGTATATCGATACGGTCATATCCTACCGTTTCTTATCAATCTGTAATGTGATATATCTTCTTTTGTTGATTTATGAGTTAGAGTATTAGATTGTGATTTCTAAATTTTGGTAATTGTTATGTACTAAACTACCTATTATTGAGTTAAGGCAATTGACTTCTTTTATCAAATATGTTATTCAAAAATGTAAAATGTCCAATAACTTGCGTATTATTTGAGCTACCCATTGGGTACCCAATAGGTATGGGCATGGGTAAATTTTATATGGCTACATTTTTGTACCCATTGACTATACATGTATATATGGGTATGGTATTGGTATACCCTGCCCATGCCTATTGGGTAACATGTCGCCAGAGAGGGTCATGTTCCCTCTTGGTCTGGTCTGTGAAGCGCTAATCCTGCCAGCGGATAACAAGGATTGGGAACGGTGACAACTAAGTCATGTGAAATGGATAGGAGGCTGTCGAGATCGCCCCATGCTGGAGTTGAAAGGGCTTCAATGTAGGATATGAACTCACCCGGAGATGGCACTGAAACGAGATCTAAAGGTGACGACACAACGTATTGTTGTCAAGACCAAGACGGCCAAGTGTGTACACCCGGATCCCTAGCGCGGGAAGGTAACCAACACCCCCAAGAGGGTCACGAAACCCATAGGCATCGTCGTCGCTGGCGCTAAAGCAATAGGATTTCAGTCGAAATCACCTTCGTGCCACAACATGGTACCACAGATCTCACACTGCCACCACACTAGACCTCCAGGACGCGATCTGTGTGCTGCTATTGCCAACACACAACCAGCACCAGGATTCGTGCCGCCTGCTCCTCACCATCCACATGGCCAAAGAGAAAAGCCACTACTAGTGCAACGCCACTTGCTGAAGAGTCACCAACACAATCCACCTTCCAGGTCATAGCCCTGATACCCCTTGATCTCGCATCTGCGGAGCAGCATGCACAACCACGGGGATCCCAACGGATCGGACTTAGGACGGCGCTAGTGCTAGATCTAGGCCCACCTGGCCCATATCCATCCGACACTCGGAAGCAAAGGTGTGATAGACACGACATGTCTTCGTGTCACCCGTAGGTTGCAACCAGCAAAACCCTAGGCGAGGTTGCTAGAGAACCACTGGATCTAGGTCCGCCCAGATTCGGTGCCCCAGCCTCGCCACATGAGGATAGGCTCTCAGCCGCACAACGCCACTGAGAACCCATGAAACCATGTGCAACGGTTAGAGCACATCCAACCAATATTGTGCCCAAATGGGCCTAGATCTAGGCTATGCATCCATGCCGTCGTGGATTATAACCGCCAACCATTGGTTGAGCCACACTCTACCTCACCTTCACCACCACCGAAGGGCACTACCACCACCGTACCTCACCGCTGACCACCAGACCGGGATCTTGTACCACAATAGCGCATTGCCGGCACAGGAACTGCTCCGCAAGTTAGCCACGCGAGTGGGAATGTAAAGAATGCCGCCTCTGACATCTCTCGGGCTTCGGCCGGAGGTCCCGCTGGCGATGGCGGAGGTGGGGAAGAGGAGGGATGCGGTGAAACTCAGGCCCCTAGTTGTTCTTTAATTTGCAATTTGAAATTCATAGACGATTGATACATACATCAAGATGTGTGTCGAGACTATGACCTATATAGAACTCCCCCATTCATAAAATAAAATCCTAGATTTATCTAAATTTAGATGTATTTATTCACTAATAGAGTAATAGTGTCTACATACATTCAACTTTAAAAAAATATAAGACATCCTTTTATGAACGGAAGAAGCAACTGATATGAAATTGCTATCAAATACTACAAATTTGTCACCAAACAGCACCTTTAGGTTTGTGAATAAAGCACTTTATTAACTCAAAAGTTTGCTTAGAAAGCATCAAACTCTGACGTCACTAATTTTATCTCTTTCGTCCACCACTGGTAGGTGGGACCGCATATAAGAAAGCATGAATGTCACGTCTCACATGTGCCCGAGAAAAATATATATGTACATATTTTTTGGCAGAATTTAAGACCTTTTCAGTTTCAGAATGATTTGAGACCAATTTGTTCCCTTTTTTTTACGAAAGGGATGATATATTAATTCTCCAAACTTACAAAAAGGTCCAGAACCAAAGGAAAAATTACAAGGAAGCCCTCTGAATCCCGACGATGACTCCCTTAACATAATTTTCTGTACTACGGGTCCATACTTTGCGAGTGTTGTGGGGTACCCGGTGTATATATACAACTCAAACGCAGAAGTCAGAGGATAATCGGTTTCCTATGCACGCAAACGACATGCGTGTATTTATATTTATATACAGCGATGGTGCATACACGGCATGGTTATGCCAAAAAAGGATCGAATCATATACTTTTGAGCTACTTAATTAATGTAGTTTTCTTTTAACGATGGTCGATGGCGGTGAATCGACGAATAGACCGGCCGGCCGGCGCATCTTCTCAGCCAGCACGCATGTACACGGCGTGCGTCCTCGTCGTTACATTCTTCCCCACCAGCTCCCGTGTCGCCGTGCCGAGCCCGATCTTCGCCCCTTCCGCGTCGTCGTTAGCATTATATTCTCGCTCCTGTGCTGCTGTCAGGATGCTGTGTTAGCACCGGTTAGTCTACTTAAATTCACTTCCACCGAATAGTTAGTGACCAGCTGCTTATAAGGGAGAGCTTCCTTCCTAAGTTCACTTCAGGGGGCTTTCCAACATCTCCCGGGTTACCAAGGTGCAGCCCGTCGCCGTACCGCCGAGCATATTTAAGTTTAGTGTCACCTTGTTTACGGAAAGAGGCCGCAACTAGCTTACAAGGAAGAGTTTTTTCTTCACTGTAGTCCTAACTTTTAGAATGAAGTTGGGTTTTCACTTATAGTTGAGCCATATGTTGTTGGTGGCGATACCAATGTTCCTGATCTCCTGTTGTTCCTTTTAGATTGTCGTCTTATAGCACCAACACATCCCTTTTTTCCTAATCATATTGTTTGTGCATTTGTTTTTTATGGAAGGAGGGAGCCCCCAATGCATCAGAAACCGATGCATATAGCCCTTCTATTTCATTATTGCATAGTTTGTCAAGGTCTTACAACTCATGGGTCACTCCCTCCGTTCTTTGACCGTACCAAGTATTACAGTTTTGCTAACTCTCGGCTAGCTAAAATTAAGTTAATGATTCGTAAAGTCTTGCACTATCTGATTGCATCACAATTCGTGCACATATTAGTTGCAAGTTCGATTGTAGATGAGATTATTTCACCTGCAAGTAAGGTTGCAACTATTTTTTTCAGTCGTAAATGGGGTTGCAACTGAGCATAATGATACCAACCATTAGATTTGATTTGTGCTAGTAATGAGCTTCAACAATCTGTTACCCTTTCAAAAAAATCTCGGTTTGCCAAGCGACACACAAGTTGTAGGAAGGATGTCGAGCAAATATTTTGTGTGCTCCTACAACATTTACCGTGCTTTCCAATGTTTGACATCTCAGATGTGGAGGTCATGAATGCATGTGCGATCATGCACAACATGATCATAGAGAATGAACGCGCTAATCCAACGAATGATAATCATTTATATGATTTTCCAACCAAGTTTGGAGCTTTCCTCGCCATGCAGCACGAAATCCGTGATGAACACGTTCAACAACAACTACAATATGATGTAATTAATGATTTATGGGCGAGGAGAAGAAACACCGCATGTGTCTTAACCTATTTGAAATACTCAGTTTTTGTTTTATTTAAATGAGTGTATATGCACTATTCTAGTACTATGCTCTAATTTGGTTGAATAATTTTATTTATTTAGTTGAATAATTTAATTTGATTGAATTGTTTTTTAGAAATATGGTTGTTTTGTGATACGAAATTGAAAGAAAATACCAAATATGATTGTTTTGGTGCCGACGCCCCAAAAACTCTGCTATGATCAGGCAATATGCTACCGGATGTAGTTACGGGACACAGGTGGAGATGCTATAAGCTCGTCTTCTTGTCCCATTCCACTGGGATTAATAAATATGATCCAGTTCACTACTAATATGATTCGGTGTTTTTGTTCTTGAATTCTGGCCAAACTCATAGTTCGCTCCACGATGTCAGCCTTCCTATTGTTCAGTATCTCCATTATCTATTTCAACGAAATATCCTCAAACAACCTCGGATCAACCTTTACTGTATCATACAGATTCAAACTACACAACTGAAAACCAAAAAACTGTAATAGGCAATCTAATCCGTTTAAATATCCATTCGGATATTAGGAGAAAAACTAAGCCGTCGTTCTGGATGGTGCCACGGTCTTTGAATAGAAGTTTCACCACCAGTTTGTATTACAATATAAGAACGTACTTACCAGAAAGTCAACTTGGCTCCCGGGTGCATATGCCCCTCTACCAAAAAATATGTTTCTAAGTGTTGAAATTTTTTGGTAAAAAAGTCTACATCTCCATAATATATGTGAGTTCGTCAAGTTTCACGAAAAACTAATATTTTTTATGATCTATGTAAAAAAAGAGAAAAGTTATCTTGTGAAACATATTATTTTTAGCACTTTTTTTTGTTTTTTTACACACGTCACATGACAAGTTAATTTTTATGAAACGACTTTGCAAGCGCGTATCACGTGAAGATGTACGTGCAAATTTTTTACTTTACATTTAAAAAAATGTCAAAACATGTGAAATATGCATTTCAAAATAAAGGGAGCACATGCTCACATGTTTCAAAACACCACTCCCTATGCTTATAAAATATAAGTACATATGGGAAAAGTCCGGTTTGAACCTGGGTGCATGTGAACCCAGGTTGAAAATGCATTTTCCAAATGTTAAAAAAATTTAAAATAAAAATAACCGGGTACGTACGCATGTTCCACGTGTGCGTAGAAAGTTATCGCGGAGAAACCACTTTTTTATTTCAGAATCTAAAAAAGACAAAATACGTCACATATATACTGCTATATAGCCCTGCAAAATTTCATTTTTTTGCCGAGACAAAATAAAAGGTTTTTTCGTCACGAAACTTATGTCCAGGGCACATATTTGAGATCATCTGGGAAATCATTTTGTGTTTCGATTTTTAAAACATATTTTAGCATCACAAAGGGAACTTTTCAAAAAGTGGATTCACATGCACTCATGTTCCATATATGCAGTCTCAGTACATATGACTTTAATCAAATAGACGACATGTATGTAGTATATATGCATATTTTACAGACCTAGTCAAGTGTTGCCTTGTCTTATCTATCCTGATATCTCTTTCTCTTTTTTTTTTTTTTTTTTGCTTTCTCTATTGATAGTCTGGTTATTTGAATACGTCAAGCGGGTCCTGCGAAAGTTTCACTTCTAGTTTGTTTTGTTTATTTATTATAAATTTTAGGGACAATTTTTTACTAAAAATCATAAAATAAACTACAAGTGAAATTTGGCGGTCATGCATCTCTAAGAGCATCTCTAACGGGCCGGCCAATTTTGCACACAAATATGTTTTCTATTGGTTCGTTTGGACTTACTTGCGGATAGAAGTGTAGATCTGATCTCCCTTAATAAGTTGTTTGGGTTGATCGGTGAATCCCGCTGGGGGACACCTTTTTTCATAAGTTTACATAGGGCGGAAAATAGAAAAGGGGCATAATTATAATCTAGGTAAAATTAATTCAAACCCTAGCTAAATTGGGGTTTGCGCCGCTGCCACCTACGTGTCCGTATCATCGTCATAGACAGTGATGACCACCGGCGGTGGCTACGGCCATGCATGGTAGTGTTGGAGCCGGCGGCTACATCGGCGGCTCAGGTGCTGGAGAAAGTGCTAGTGCTTGCCACCTAGGAGATATATGTGCTAGTCGAGGCCATCCAGGCCACACCTATACGTTGAAGCAGAACGCGCGCTGCACGATGACAGTGGCTGGATCGGGGCCAGCTGGAGCGATGGAGTTACCACAGGCTTGGAAGGGCAGTGTTGCATCATCGTATACTGCTGCAGGGTCTCCGCTAGCCCATCCGAGTTGCTCAGATCGTCTAGCTCAGACCGATCAAGAGCAAGTTTGAGGGTCTCCTCCTCGTCTAGCTCGATCAGTTTTGGGGTACCTCCTCCTTCTTTTTGACGACCGCCGCCTCCATCTCCTGGAAGTATGCGAGGATGTCTGCGTAGTTGTCGGTGTCGTCGCTAACGTCCTCCTCCCACTCCGGCCTTGTCGTGGCACATGTCCTTGTCGTCATTCTTCTCCTCGGGGTCGTTGCGGCTGCCTTTCTAGCTGCAAACAATGGGGTAACTAGGGTTTGTGAGGTTGATGGAAGTGGAAGTGACCTGGCGGGGTGTGGGGACAGGGACGCAACAATGTGTACATTAAGAAGGACAAGCATGCGGCCGACATCAATGCCGACGCCGCAGACAAGCCGTCGTCACCTTAATGGCGATGGAAAAGACGAGTCGGTGATTGGTTACCGCCACGCGGGCCTGGGGTGGACGCGTGGTTGGTCCGCTTCCGTCCACGTCAACTCATTTCTAGTGCAAAGTTGGAACATGAATGGGCCAACCCGTTTGCGTTGGTCCATTTACGTCGTCCCAATGGACAGCAAAAAGGTGTCCTCATATTCTCGCGAATCAAAGCGGATCGCCTCGATTCGTTTGCATCGTGTCGCTTGATATGCCTAAACGTTGACGCGGTAAGAGTGGAGGATGCGTGAAGAAGAGATATTAGGCAGGTCGGTCACCAATTCACACCATGCATGCATAGCTATACATAAAGCTCAGTCCAACACGTATGTAGCTAAATTGTCTATTAAGCTGTTCGTAGATCACAGAAAGGGATTTGGCGAACGTCGCCGAGGCGATCGATCGGGTAGCTGCTAGCTAGGCCAGCGACCGGGTGAAGTCAGTGTCAAGGGCTACGCGAGATGACCGACCCCGATTGATCTTTACCTCCGGATGTAGGAAGGTACACTTGCTGCGCCTGCGCGCCACCACATCTCCACTGATCGACATTCTAGAGTGGCTGGGGAGTGGACACTGGGGAGTGAAGAAGCATCGGACGATTCCGGCCTTACTAGCTCCGGACACGCGCTCATGCACCTTGACAAGATTTGCCACTACAACCACAAGTTCTTTTTTCTTCGTCCATATTTTCGAGATCTCGACAGTAACTGGTTTTCTCAGTGCCTACCGGTGTAAGAAAATACCGTCAAATATTCACCAAAATTTGTGTAATTT
This sequence comes from Lolium rigidum, assembly GCF_022539505.1. Classification (NCBI taxonomy): domain Eukaryota; kingdom Viridiplantae; phylum Streptophyta; class Magnoliopsida; order Poales; family Poaceae; genus Lolium; species Lolium rigidum. The sequence goes on from NC_061508.1 coordinate 307,752,498, forward strand.
TCTCAAATTTAAAGAATTGTGATAAATTTTGGATAAATTCTGTTTTTTTTTTTTGCAAAACCTCGGCCCATATTTGGACCGGTATTTTCGGTCATGCGTAATACTAATACTGACCGGTAATTTTTGGAGGACGAGAGAAAAAAACCTTGAACCACATGCCGCCATGCGCACTATGAGAACGTATGTCGCACATATTTTTTCTAATGCACTTCTACCTCCATCCTTAAAAGTAAGACATATTTTATACGAAAATAGCCAATAGAACCTGGCAACGCGCGTGGATGATATATTTGTGTAGTATTTACTGAGTCTGCTGTTTTTACCATGCATGCATTTAGTCAAGCATTAGTTTGTGTAGCCCCACTTGCATGTTGACTAACGGTACCACTCTTTCAACTCCTCACAAAATTTACATACCGCTAGTGATGTGTGTTGTGAGCTAACTAATACGAATTGATGTGCAAACTTATCTATTCCGTGGAGTAGGTGCATATGAATAATTTACTTTATTGTAATATGGTAAATATTAAAAATCTTTAAGATAAATAGTGTACACTTATAACAAAATAGATATTAGAATAATTGCAAAATATTAAACAATGGGGAATATACTTGACATAACCTTCAATAAGCAATATATATTTGAAATCTGAACATTATTTTCAAGAGATTTTAGAATATAAAGTAAAACCAATTTTTTTTTGGAGAAAACATGAAGCCTAGGACATTCAAAATTATTAGCCCTAATTCCAATTTTTTAATTGAAAACTTGTAAGGAAAATGCAGAAGTTATCAAGTTAAATTAAGGGTCCAATTAAGTGTGCATGTAATTATTGCACCGTGTGGACTATTTTTGTCAACATTCACTGACAAATATTCATGAGGGAGAGAGAACATAGGCTGGCATGCATGCATGCACATTTATTGCAACAGCTTTTGGTTGATCACTGTGACAAAATTCACCTCGTACTATGCGGTAATTTTTCTACATTTAAGACAGCCTATATTAAAAACTAATCTCAAAGCTCATCTCAGTGCTCGTGATTACATCCTCGCGTTGCCAGGTTCCAAAATGCCGTGTCGACATTTTATATCGTTAAGAAACACATACTACTTCCATACTTCCATTCTAAATTAAGTGTCACAACTTTTTGTAAATATGGATGTATGTAGATATTTTGAATGTGTATATATATTTTTATCTAAAAACAATTGCGACAACTATTTTAAACGGAGGGAGTATGCATGGTTTTTCCGTTATTTTCCCATCCAAGTGCATACTTAGGGCATCTCCAACGCGACGATCCATCCCGCGCCCGCACGTCCGAATGGGTCCAATCGGACAAAAAACGCGGCCTAGCGCGCGGACCCATCCCAAAAAGGATGGCCGCGGCGTCCGGGACGACCCAAAGCCGGCCCAAATCTGGGCCAAGTTTGCGTGGCCCCGGACTCCTATCGCTGGCCGCTCGTGTCCTCCCCTTGCCCGCCCCTTGCCCGCCTGTCTGCCTCCCAAAACACAACCCCCCTCGCACACATCTCCCACCGGCCGCTCCGCCGCCACCCAAGGACCGGCGATTTGGGAGCGGTGTCGACGCCGACCACCGTCATCGAGACGCCGGCAAGCGGTGCAGAAGCATAGGTCGCGGTCCCGCGCTGCTTTCGCGGCGTCGTAGCAGAGTCGGAGGACGCCGTCGCCGACGCTGTTGTCCTCTCACCGTCGCGAGACCTCCCGCCATCAGCAGCTTCGCCGTTGCCGCCAGAGGTGAGCTCACTTGCACCGTGTTTCCAAACCCCAAGTCGGCTGGGAGGGCCATTGCCTGCAGGTCCCTACGGACGCATTGGATGGCCTCCGCCTGCGAGGTGTTCGATGAAATGAGCGATCTGTTGTCAATTAACGCTTCCATGGGGTTTCCTGGGATGCTTGGTAGCATAGACTGCATGCACTGGGAGTCGAAGAACTGCCCCTTTGGTTGGCAGGGGCGTACAACGGCCATTCTGAGGGGTGCACAGTGATTCTTGAAGTTGTTGCTTCACATGACACATGGATTTGGCACTCATTCTTCGGAATGGTTGGCTCGCACAATGACATCAATGTGCTGCAGCGTCTCCGGTGTTTGATAGGCTAGCGTATGGCCAGTCCCCTGATGTGGATTTTGAGATCAATGGCCACCACTACAACAAGGGGTACTACCTTGCAGATGGTATCTATCCACCTTGGGCTACACTCGTGAAGACAATCCGAAAACCCAACTCAGAGCAGGAGGCAAGGTTTGGCATCCTCCAAGCTCGTTGGGCTATCGTCAGACACCCTGCCAGAGCATGGAGTGTGCAAACTGTGTGGGAGGTGATGACCACTTGTGTAATCATGCATAACATGATTGTTGACGTAGAGCGGGATGATTTACTATTTGATAATGAGTGGAATGGCTAGGGATAGTTGCTTACTCCTCAAGGTGGTCCGGCATCATTCCAGGATATCCTCCATATGCACCACGAAATTTGAGATCTAGCTGTACACAACCAGCTCCAGGCTGATTTGGTCGAGCACATGTGGCAACATGTTGGCAACAATGCTGCAAACAACAATGAAGGAAATCCCGAAGCATAGAGCATTTGTATCGTTTTTACATTTTATTTGAATAATACTTTGTCATTGAATACGTGGACAATAAACTTATGTAATAAATCTTGAGCATTTAAACTTATTTATATACATTTTATGATTTATTATGATTTTATAATGAATTTAGAGGCAAATATCAACTATATGGCGCTGCGACACAAATTTGTTGGGCGCAGCGCGCGACTCAAACTGACACGCGCACGCAGGGTTCCTTCCGTGTGTCCACGCAGAGGCAAATATCAACTATATTTTGGCAGAAAGAAAAGAAAAGACTAGAAAGTCTAGCTTAGGTGTATATAAATGATATACATGTTATGGTTGTATTCCTAGTTTGGTCACACAATGAAATTCTTGGGTATTAGTACCATATTGGTTGGTATGAAGTGTCATACAAAACAACACAATACAAGAATACAATGGCCTAAGTGACTGACAAGGAATATGATAGAAATGCACGTCTAGAACAAAAATAAAGTGTTATTATGTTCGTCGTTGGCATTCTATCTAGCCCTTAGAATTTATAATAAAGAACTTAATAATTGTTATTTTGCTCTGGTCAAATGAAAACAATGAGTTGTTCACATTATGACATTACTCCATGTACGATGGATAAGTTATTATAAATCTTAATGGTGAAAACACACATACATAAACACTGACGCTAAAATGCCATAAGGCAAATGATTTGAATTCCACTTATTTGTGGAACCGCCATTTAGGTCATGTTAGAGAGGAACACATGAAGGAACTCCATGCAAATGGATTTTTGGAGTCATTTGATTTTTGAATCATTTGACACTTGCAAATCTTTTCTAAAGAGAATGACTAAAATACCGTTCATAGGCCAAGAGTTGAACGGGCAACTAACTTAGTGGAAAAATACATGATGATGTATGTGGTTCACTGGGCATAGTTGTGTGCGGGAGATTCTTCTACTTCATGAAAACTTCCAACAATGAATTGAGTATATATGTATATATTCGATAAGGAAGAAGTTTGAAACATTTGAATGGATTCAAATAAATTTCAGCATGAGGTGGAAATCATCGTAATAGAAAAACTCAAATATCTATGATTGGATCATAGTGGAAATATTTGAATTACGAGTTTTAGCAAAACATCTAAGAGAGTTATGAAATTGTTCTACAACTCACATTTCTTGGAGTATTATAATGATGATAGAGTATCCAAGAGATGTATCCAAACCTTGTTGGATTAATGATGAGATAATATAAAATGACGCCATTATAATTTTTGTGGATTATGCTTTAGAGACTACCGCTTTTACACTAAATAGAGCATCATCATGATCCATTGAAATGACACCATACGAGTTATGGAATGGGTATGAACCCTAATAGTCCTTTCTTAAATGTTGGTATGCATAGCATAAGTAAATGAGTTTACAACCAAAATCGGATAAATGTCTTTGTTGGTTATCCCAAAGAATTGATTGGGAATTCTTTCCACTATGAAGTAAAAGACAAAAGTGTTTGTTAATATTACTTGCTTATTTCCAAGAAATTGTTTTCTAGCCAAGTATTTGAGTGGGAGGACAATAGAACTTGATAAGGTTTATGAACCTGAGCATAATGATCAGAGTAGCGCAGCATCGGAAATAGGTTCCGGAAGCGGCTACGACAATCATGACTCCCATGACTACAAAGTGTTTTAGCCATGGAGATCGAAGTACCTATTGAACCTTGTAGGTTTGGTTTACTTTGTGATCAAATAAATGATTTGTGGACAAAGGATTGATTTTGAACAATAATAAACCAACTACATACAAAGAAGTTATGATGGGCCCTGACTTCGTTAAAATGGCTATACGCCATGAAATCCAAGATAGATGAATACTTTTTGAAAGTAAATGGATCTATAAAATTGATGGACTTGGATGCAATATCCTTGAATAAGCACGATTTGTCGAAAAGTTGTTTACGACAAAGTTCAAAGAGTTGACTACGATAAGATTAGATCTTCCATAGCAATGCTTATAGTCTATGTGGATTATTCTAGTAATCACTACATATTTCTTTATGAGATATGCTAGTAGGATAGCAAAATATATTACTTAACAGAAGTGTGTATTAAAGGTGTATACAAGATACAACCAAGAGTTTTGCTAGTCCGTTGAATACTAGATAAGAATACGAACTTCAATTGGATGAAGTGAGTATTGCGGAGTTGGAATCTTCACCGGATGAAATAGTCAAAGAGTTTTTGATTTCATCAGAAACGATGAAGGTGCTTACATTTGCAAGAAATTAAGTGGGAGCGCTGAGACATACTTGTAATACTTTATGTAGCTGACATATCGTTGATAATAAATAGTGTAATTATATAATTGATTAAAAGGTTTCATTGAAAGGATATGAACTGAAACATATTTAGTGTCAAGATCTATGAAGATAGATTGAAACACATAATAAGTTTAAGTTAAAGTATATAAAGAAGGTGTTCTATTCATGTGAAGGATTAACAAGATTTGAGTATATATGATACTCAATGAGTTGAAACACATGAGTGATTATAGATCACGTATAATATGTACATAATCAGATGTCCTATGCTCTAAAGTGTTATGAGCATATACCAGAATGATTCATGTGATGATCATTGGACAACAAGTAAGAATATCATTGAGTACTTCGAAGAATCAAGGATATATAAATATATTTTTGTATGGGGTAATGACAAACAAATCGCTGTAAAATGTTGCACCGATATTAGTTTGGTCACATATAAAAATGAATTTCAAATCTAAATTAGGCTAAGTGTTGTTTAATAGGTAGCACAATGCTAGATTTAGAAAAGTTCTAAAATTTTGTGACAGATTCTACAAAAGAAGGCAGAATATGTCATTGTTTTGACAATGACTGAGGATATTAAGTCAAGAGGTTCTTTGAGAACTTGGTGAAGTTCCGATAGTGTCAGAACTTTGAAGCTGTATTGTGTATGACAATATTAGTGACATATTTCAGACCGCGGAATTAAGGTTCCACCAGAAGACCAAACATATTTAATGCCAACTCATTTGGAAAATGAGTGATGCGTGAAGACGCAAATGAATTGCAAAATACATACGTTTCTGAGTGTGTCGAACCGTTGACTAAAGCTCTCCCTAGGGCAAAGTATGACCAACACCCGAATGCCATGGGTGTTAGGTACCTTACAATGTAATCTAGATTATTGACTCTAGTGCAAGTGGGAGACTGTTGGAGATATGCCCAAGAGGCAATAATAAAAGTGGTTATTATATATCTTTATGTTTATGATAAAAGTTTATATACCATGCTATAATTGTATTAACCGAAACATTGATACATGTGTGATATGTAAACAACAAAGAGTCCCTAGTAAGCCTCTTAACTAGCTTGTTGATTAATAGATGATTAGTTTCATAATCATGAACATTGGATGTTATTAATAACAAGGTTATATCATTATATGAATGATGTAATGGACACACCCAATTAAGCGTAGCATAAGATCACGTCATTAAGTTATTTGCTATAAGCTTTCGATACATAGTTACCTAGTCCTTATGACCATGAGATCATGTAAATCATTTATACCGGAAAGGTACTTTGATTACATCAAACGCCACTGCGTAAATGGGTGGTTATAAAGGTGGGATTAAGTATCCGGAAAGTATGAGTTGAGGCATATGGATCAACAAAGTGGGATTTGTCCATCCCGATGACGGATAGATATACTCCGGGCCCTCTCGGTGGAATGTCGTCTAATGTCTTGCAAGCATATGAATAAGTTCATAAGAGACCACATACCACGATACGAGTAAAGAGTACTTGTCAGGAGACGAGGTTGAACAAGGTATAGAGTGATACCGATGATCAAACCTCGGACAAGTAAAATATCGCGTGACAAAGGGAATTAGTATCATATGTAAATGGTTCATTCGATCACTAAGTCATCGTTGAATATGTGGGAGCCATTATGGATCTCTAGATCCCGCTATTGGTTATTGGTCGGAGTGAGTACTCAACCATGTCCGCATAGTTCACGAACCGTAGGGTGACACACTTAAAGTTGGATGTTGAAATGGTAGAACTTGAATATGGAATGGAGTTCGAATATTTGTTCGGAGTCCTGGATAAGATCCCGGACATCACGAGGAGTTCCGAATGGTCCGGAGAATAAGATTCATATATAGGATGTCATTTTATGTGTTTGAAAATGATCCAGGTGCATTTATGGAAGGTTCTAGAAGGTTCTAGGAAAGTCCGGAAGAAAGCACTTTGGAAGGCGGAGTCCCGGAGGGACTCCACCACCCATGGCCGGCCAACCCTAGAGGGGAAAGTCCAAGGTGGACTCCCCCCCAAAGGGGCCGGCCACCCCCTGATACGTCTCCAACGTATCGATAATTTCTTATGTTCCATGCTACTTTATTGATGATACCTACATGTTTTATGCACATTATATGTCATATTTATGCATTTTCTGGAACTAACCTATTAACAAGATGCCGAAGAGCCGATTCGTTGTTTTCTGCTGTTTTTGGTTTCAAAAATCCTAGTAAGGAAATATTCTCGGAATTGGACGAAATCTTCGCCCGTGGTCCTATTTTTGCACGAAGCTTCCGGAAGACCGAAGAGATAACGAAGTGGGGCCACGAGGTGGCCAGACCACAGGGCGGCGCGGCCTGGCCCCTGGCCGCGCCACCCTGTCCCCTGGGCCCCTCGTGTGGCCCCCTGACCTACCCTTCCGCCTACTTAAAGCCTCCGTCGCGAAACCCCCAGTACCGAGAGCCACGATACGGAAAACCTTCCAGAGACGCCGCCGCCGCGAATCCCATCTCCGGGGATTCAGGAGATCGCCTCCGGCACCCTGCCGGAGAGGGGATTCATCTCCCGGAGGACTCTTCATCGCCATGATCGCCTCCGGAGTGATGAGTGAGTAGTTCACCCCTGGACCATGGGTCCATAGCGAGTAGCTAGATGGTCGTCTTCTCCTTGTTGTGCTTCATTGTTGGATCTTGTGAGTTGCCTAACATGATCAAGATCATCTATCCGTAATACTATATGTTGTGTTTGTCGGGATCCGATGGATAGAGAATACTATGTTATGGTGATTATCAATCTATTGTTTATGTGTTGTTTATGATCTTGCATGCTCTCCGTTATTAGTAGAGGCTCGGCCAAGTTTTTACTCTTAACTCCAAGAGGGAGTATTTATGCTCGATAGTGGGTTCATGCCTCCATTGAATGCTGGGACGAGTGACGGAAAGTTCTAAGGTTGTGGATGTGCTTGTTGCCACTAGGGATAAAACATTGATGCTATGTCTAAGGATGTAGTTGTTGATTACATTACGCACCATACTTAATGCAATTGTCTCGTTGCTTAGCAACTTAATACCGAATGGGGTTCGGATGATAACTCTGAAGGTGGACTTTTTAGGCATAGATGCAGTTGGATGGCGGTCTATGTACTTTGTCGTAATGCCCGGATTAAATCTCACTATATTTATCATATCATGTATATGCATTGTTATGCCCTTCTCTATTTATCAATTGCCCGACTGTAATTTGTTCACCCAACATGCTTTTATTTTATGGGAGAGACACCTCTAGTGAACTGTGGACCCCGGTCCTATTCTTCACATAGCATACAATCTACTGCAATTGTGTTTTACTGTTTTTCTTGCAAACAATCATCTTCCACTCGATACGTTTAATCCTTTGTTATAGCAAGCCGGTGAGATTGACAACCTCACTGTTTCGTTGGGGCAAAGTACTTTGGTTTTGTTGTGCAGATTCCACGTTGGCGCCGGAATCCCTCGTTGTTGCGCCGCATCACATTTCGCCACCATCAACCTTCAACGTGCTTCTTGGCTCCTACCGGTTCGATTAAACCTTGGTTTCTTTCCGAGGGAAAACTTGCTACCGTGCGCATCATACCTTCCTCTTGGGGTTCCCAACGAACGTGTGAGTTACACGCCATCAAGCTCTTTTCTCGGCGCCGTTGCCGGGGAGATCAAGACACGCTGCAAGGGGAGTCTCCACTTCTCAATCTCTTTACTTTGTTTTTGTCCTGCTTTATTTTATTTACTACTTTGTTTGCTGCACCTAAACAAAACACACAAAAATTAGTTGCTAGTTTTACTTTATTTACTATCTTGCTCACTATATCAAAAACACAAAAAAATTAGTTACTCGTCTTTACTTTGTTTGCCTAGTCTACTTTTTGCTTATTGCATCATGTTTCCTTTTAATTTTACCACAAAAGACATACCGGTAGGACGTGGGTCTATAGTTGGGAGAAATAATATAGAAGAATTTTTCAATCATGTTAGTATTACTGAAAATTTTGAAGATAAACACTTGGTAGAACTTGCACCTACCTATGAAATTGCTGCTGCTTTAGTTCGCATGTTGGAAACTAAATTTGTTAATCTCAATCCTATAATCCAACACATGTTTCTCACACTTGGTGATATGGAAGAAGGGGAAAAGAAAGATTTTGTTCTAGAAACTCTTCTTAGAGAATTTGGGGGATTAGCAAGAGAGGCTAGAAAGGTTTTTGCTAAATTTAATATGCTAGGTTCTCATACCAATTTTATTGGTCTCCTTGAAAAAATGGACATGGATAGAATAAGGTACACTAGTAACATTAATGATGGTGGGGAAATCAAAGCACCAATACCATGTAAACTCCTAGCTATGAATGATGCACTAGAAAATAACTATGCTTGGCTTGTTCCTGAAAATTTGTTCGATGAGAGTAGCAAGCCCAAGACTAATGAAAAGGGAGACACTAAAACTTATGTATCCAATATACTATGCTTGGTTGAGAAAACTCCCAATACCCCTGGTTATGATGGTGATGCTTCATCTCTCGATAATACTTGATTTGCACTTTCTGCGCCTAGCTGAAAGGCATTAAAGAAAAGCGCTTATGGGAGACAACCCATGTTTTTACTACAGAAATTTTTTGTTTTGTTGAGTCTTGGAAGTTGTTTACTACTGTAGCAACCTCTCCTTATCATATTTTTGTGCCAAGTAAAGTTTCTATGTCAAAGTTGATGTTATATTTGGGATCGCTGCGCAGAAACAGCATTGCTGTCTGTCACGAATCTGGGCACAGTTCTCTGTAGAAAATTCGAAAAAATATGCCAATTTACGAGCGTGATCCTCAGATATTTACGCAACTTTCATTAGTTTTGAGTTTTTCCATTTGAGCAAGTCTGGTGCCAGCTTTAAATTCGTCTTTATGGACTGTTCTGTTTTTGACACATTCTGCCTTTTATTTCGCATTGCCTCTTTTGCTATGTTGGATTCATCTCTTTGATCCATTAATGTCCAGTAGCTTTATGCAATGTCCAGAAGTGTAAAGAATGATTGTGCCACCTCTGAACATGTGAATTATTAATTGTGCACTAACCCTCTAATGAGTTTGCTTGAAGTTTGGTGTGAAGGAAGTTTTCAAGGGTCAAGAGAGGAGAATGATATACTATGATCAAGAGGAGTGAAAGCTCTAAGCTTGGAGATGCCCCGTGGTTCACCCCTGCATATTTTAAGAAGACTCAAGCGTCTAAGCTTGGGGATGCCCAAGGCATCCCCTTCTTCATCGACAACATCATCGGGTTCCTCCCCTGAAACTATATTTTTATTCAATCACATCTTGTATTCTTTGCTTGGAGCGTCGGTTTGTTTTTGTTTTTGTTTTTGTTTGAATAAGATGGATCCTAGCATTCACTTTGTGGGAGAGAGACACGCTCCGCTGTTGCATATGGACACATATGTCCTTAGGCTTTACTCATAATGTTCTAGGCGAAGTTTCTTCTTCGTTAAATTGTTATATGATTGGAATTGGAAAATGCTACATGTAGTAATTCTAAAATGTCTTGGATAATGTGATACTTGGCAATTGTTGTGCTCATGTTTAAGCTCTTGCATCATATGCTTTGCACCCATTAATGAAGAAATACATAGAGCTTGCTAAAATCTGATTTGCATATTTGGTCTCTCTAAGGTCTAGATAATATCTAGTATTGAGTGATGACCCACAAGTATAGGGGGTGTATCGTAGTACTTTCGATAAATAAGAGTGTCGAACCCAACGAGGAGCAGAAGGTGTTGACAGCAGTTTCGATGAAGGATTCACTGTAAATGCTCACAGACAAGTATTCAGGGGGTTTTGATATTGCAGATAAATAAAATACAAGTAAATAAAATGCGAGAGAAATAATTGCAGCGAGTGGCCCAATCCTTTTAGCACAAAGGACAAGCCGGTTTGTTTACTTATAATGACCAAACGTTCCTGAGGACACATGGGGATTTTAGTCTAGTACTTTCGCTTCATGTGGCTAAATAATCTTCATTGTTTTGATAAGTGTTGTGTGGGTGAACCTATGCTAATGCATCGCCCTTCCTAGGACTAATACATACTTGTGATTATACCCCTTGCAAGCATCCGCAACTGCAAGAAAGTAATTAAGATAAATCTAACCACAGCCTTAAACTCTGAGATCCTGCGATCCCTCCTGCATCGATATACTAACGGGGGCTTAGGTTTCTGTCACTCCGGCAACCCCGCAATTAGCAACCGAGTACAAGATGCACTCCCCTAGGCCCATAAATGGTGAAGTGTCGTGTAGTCGACGTTCACACGACACCACTAGAAGAATGACACCACAACTTAAATATCATAACATTGAATATTACTCAACCATAATTCACTACTAGCATTTAGACTTCACCCATGTCCTCAAGAACTAAACGAACTACTCACGAGACATCATATGGAATACAATCAGAGGTGATATGATGATGAATAACAATCTGAACATAAACCTTGGTTCAATGGTTTCACTCAATAGCATCTACAACAAGTATAGAATAACACCGGGAGAGTTTCCCCTATCAAACAATCAAGATTTAACCCGAATTGCTACAGCAATGACGAGGTGCAGCGGTGGTGATGGCGGTGTAGATGGTGGAGATGATGATGATGATGATGGAGATGATGTCCCGCTCGATGACGATGGCGATGGCGTCGATTTCCCCCTCCGGGAGGGAATTTCCCCGCGGATTCACTGCCCGCCGGAGAGCTCTTTTCTCTCTGGTGTTCTCCGCCCCGCAGAGGCGGCTGTAACCCTTCGTGAGGTCCTCTCTCTGGCTTAGGTTTTCGGGACGAAGGAGTACGCGAAGAAAAGGAGGCGAAAAGGGCTGTGGGGCCCCCAGAGCACAGGGTGGCGCGGCCAGGCCTTGGGCCACGCCGCCCTGTGGTCTGGGCCCACGATGGCTCCTCTCTTCTTCCCCTTCCGGCTCCCTCCGTCATCCGGAAAAATAGGAATTTACGTGAAATTCCCTTCCACGATTGATCTTCCGAAATATTGCGTTCGACGGTGCTTTTTCCAGCAGAATCCCGGCTCCGGTGCTTGATCCTCCAATGATGATGAAACATGCAAAATAGATGAAATAACATAAGTATTGTGTCCCAATATGAAATATATCAATGAATAACAGCAAATTATGATACAAAATAGTGATGCAAATTGGACGTATCAACTCCCCCCAAGCTTAGACCTCGCTTGTCCCCAAGCGAAACTGAGCTCGATAAACAAGACCACATGTTTATGGAGTGAAGAGTCGATAAATAAAATACGGACAAGAAGCATCATATTCATTCACACAAGACATTCTAGTAAACAACTTCCTCATATAACTCATCTCGAAATAAGTAAAGAGAAATCACAAGTAAAGGTGCATAAGAAATCATAATTGGTGATGGCAAACTTTGTTCTTGGTCAGAGAACTACTAACGGATTGTACTTTTAAGCAAAGCTTTCATATTAGATTTTATAGCTGAGCTTTCATATTTAAGCATGACAATCTCTTCATAATCATTGATAACTTCAAAGCCATATTCATTCAAATAAAATTGGTACTAAACAAGAAAGTATAAAAGACATGATTAACTGAATCATAGCATAAATGATTGGTTCACAACAACTCAATTGCTTGCTTGAGATAGAGGGAAATAGGTTTACTGACTCAACATAAAAGTAAAAGACAGTGCCCTTCGCGAGAGGGAAGCAGGGATTAAATCATGTGCTAGAGCTTTTCAAGTTTTGAAATCATATAAAGAGAATAAAAGTAATATTTTGAGCGGTGTTTGTTGTTGTCAACGAATGGTAGCGGGCACTCTAACCCCCTTGCCAAACGAACCTTCAAAGAGCGGCTCCCATGAGGGACGGCATCTCTACCAGCAAGGTAGATCATCCCCCTTCTCTTTTGTTTACACATGTATTTTAGTTTTATTATGGGTGACACTCCCCCCAACCTTGGCTTTCTCAATCCATGGCTAACCGAATCCTCGGGTGCCTTCCAACATTCACATACCATGGAGGAGTGTCTATTGCAAAATTAAGTTGCTTGCTGATGAATCAGAGCAAAACATGTGAAGAGAATTATTAATGAAAGTTATTAATTGGGGTCGGGAACCCCGTTGCCAGCTCTTATTGCAAAATTATTGGATAAGCGCATGTGCCGCTAGTCCATTGGTGAAAGTCCGCCCAACAAGATTGAAAGATAAAACACCACATACTTCCTCATGAGCTATAAAACATTGACACAAATAAGGGGTAGTATAGTTTGAATAATTTAAAGGTAGCACATGAAGTATTTACTTGGAATGGCGTAGAAAATACCATGTAGTAGGTAGGTATGGTGGACACCAATGGCATAGGTTTGGTCTAAGGTTGTGGATGTATGAGAAGCATTCCCTCTCGATACGAGTCTTTGGCTAGCAAGGTTTGATAGCAAGCATAAAGGTTGAGGGAAACAAACAAATATACATATGATAGAAACAATCATGCATCTTTCTCATAAGCACAAGCAATTTTAACTCTAGAATACTAAGCATAGAGATAATAGAGTAATATTTCTAAGTGTATTTCTCTCTTCTAATTAAACATCAGGGTGTTGTTGCTATTGACCAATGCTAAGTTTGCCAAAACCAAATAGATTTACTCGATGCTCCCAAAGTGATATCAATACTCATGTCAAGAGTAATCATATAATGGAGATTGCAAACTAAAATAAGGTGTGCAAAAAGTAAATGATAAGACTTCTCATTAATATTCCATAACGATAACTCACACCAACGGATACATAGATAACTAAGAGAGATACTTCCACATTGCATACTATTCCATACGATAACTTCCCTACTCATGATATGACACTACTTGATAGTAAAAGATAAAGGTGGTGATGATGTGATACCGCGGCACTCCCCCAAGCTTGGAACAAACCAAGGGGATGCCAATACCGATGATGAATTACTCCTTCGGCGATGGTGGTGATGAATTCCCGACAAGCTTCTCAATAAGCTCCTGGAGCTCGTCAATCCTGTATATGAGATTGCGAATCATCTCTGAATTGTGCTCGACGCGGTTAAGGAGTCTGTCCGACGGTGAGTCCCAACTCTTGGAGTTATTTCCCCACTCTTCAGCCTCAGGCTCCTTCTCTCCTGCAGTGTCGAACGATTTATATCCCAATTACTTGGCAACACTACCTTGGGGGTCCTTTCGGCTTGACGATCGTAGATTAGATTGCGGTAAGGGTTGTAATGGCTCGGAGAAGATGTCCTTGGAGCCAAGTAATGACGTGGAACCGCTCCTCCGGTAGCGATTCGTGCACCCCTCTTGATGTTGGATGGACTTGATATCACGCCAATACTTGCGACGGTGGCTTGTTGGCGTTCCTGCGGAGCTTCCTCTACTTCTTCCTCATCCTCTCTTGCATCTTCTTTCTTCAGCTCCGGGTCTTGAATATTTTCCTTCAAAGGTTCCTTGTCCTTGTTGTTGGAGACCATGGTGCTTCTAGATCAAAACAAATCTGGGATAAAACAGCTCGAAACAAAACACGACGAGAAAACGATATTACGGACCTCCAGGGGTCCGGGGAATTATATAGCAAATATTTTTACGACAAAAGGAAGGTTCAGGTCGAAAACGAGTCGGAAAGGGGCAACGAGGCGGCCAGACCATAGGTCGGCGCGGCCAGGGTGGGGCCCGCGCCGGCCTATGGTGGCACGCCCTCGTGCGTCTTTTCCACTCCGTTTCGAACTCGTAATTTTTCATATTTTCTAAAAACAACAAAAATAATGTTCGGAAAGGTAAACGCGGACTTTTTATTACCTATACTGTTACCTATTCAAAGTCCAGTTCTGGCGGACTGTCAATTTGTCCTTTGATGAAAGCCTCCGGTGTTTCCACTTGAATAATATCAACATCAACATTATAAGAATCACCCGAGATATAATGCTTGAGTCTTTGTCCATTCACCACTTGTGTGGCATTGCCTTGGAGAGAGCTAATTTTAATTGCTCCCGAACGATACACCTCCTCAACAACATATGGTCCTTCCCACTTCGAGAGTAATTTCCCGCAAAGAATCTGAGACGAGACCGATACAATAGAACTTGATCTCCAACATTAAATTCTCTTTTAATGATCCTTCTATCATGCCACTTCTTAACTTTTTCTTTAAAGAGTTTAGCATTTTCATAAGCTTCATTTCTCCATTCATCTAGAGAACTTAATTGCAACAACCTCTTATTACCGGCTAATTTAGGATCTTTATTTAGTTCTCTAACAGCCCAATAAGCTTTGTGCTCTAGTTCTAAAGGTAAATGACAAGCTTTTCCATAAACCATTTTATAAGGTGACATTCCCATAGGATTTTTATAAGCAGTTCTATAAGCCCATAACGCTTCTTTCAATTTGCTAGGCCAATTCTTTCTAGATTTATTAACGAGTTTTACCTAAGATAGCTTTAATCTCTCTATTTGATAATTCTACTTGACCACTAGTTTGAGGGTGATAAGCGGAAGCAATTCTATGATTAATACCATACTTAGCAAGAGTTTTTCTAAAACCTCCATGAATGAAATGAGAACCTCCATCGAGTCATAATATATCTAGGTACTCCAAATCTAGGAAATATAACATCTACAAGCATTTTTATAGAGGTCTCACCATCGGCACTTTTTGTAGGTATAGCTTCTACCCATTTAGTAACATAATCAACGGCGACAAGTATATGAGTGTTACCGTTCGAAGAAGGGAAAGGACCCATGAAGTCGAATCCCCAACAATCGAATGGTTCAATAACAAGAGTATAATTCATAGGCATTTCATTGCGTCCGGAGATATTACCAACTCTTTGACATTCATCACAAGATAAAATAAATTTCCTTGCATCTTTGAAAAGTGTTGGCCAATAAAAACCTGATTGTAGAACCTTACGCGCGGTTCTATCTCCAGACGTGATGTCCTCCATAAACACTTCCATGACATTTATTCAATATCTCCTGTTGTTCATATTCAGGAACACATCTTCGCATAATACCATCCACTCCTTCTTTATATAAGTGTGGGTCATCCCAAAAATAATGCCTCAAGTCATAAAAGAATTTCCTCCTTTGCTTGAGATGAAAAGGTTGGAGGCAAATACTTCGAAACAATAAAGTTAGCATAATCTCGCATACCAAGGGCTCTCTCGCGAGCTCACCTTTATTACAGCCAATTGTTCATTTGGAAAACTATCATTAACGAGAACGGGATCATAAGCAATATTTTCCAATCTAGACAAATTATCAAGCAACAGGATTATTAGCACCTTTCCTATCTATAATATGTAAATCAAATTCTTGCAACGAAGTACCCATCTAATAAGCCTTGGCTTAGCATCTTTCTTTGTCATAAGGTATCTAATTGCGGCATGATCGGTATGAATTGTAACTTTCGAATCAACAATATAGGGTCTAAATTTATCACAAGCAAAGACTACAGACTAACAATTCCTTTTCGGTTGTAGCATAATTTCTTTGAGCAGCATCAAGAGTCTTACTAGCATAATGAATAACATTTAATTTTTTATCTACCCGCTGTCCAAGAACAGCGCCTACGAAGCAAAATCACTAGCATCACACATAATTTCAAAAGGCAAATTCCAATCGGGAGGTTCAACTACGGGAGCGGTCGTCAAGGCTTTCTTTAGAGTTTCAAAAGCTTCCTTACAATCATCATCAAAAACAAAAGGTACATCTTTTTGAAGAAGATTAGTAAGAGGCTTTGAAATTTTAGAGAAATCTTTAATAAATCTCCTATAAAACCCAGCATGACCAAGAACACTACGAATACCTTTAACATCCCTTGGATAGGGCATCTTCTCGATTGCTTCAACTTTAGCTCTGTCAACTTCAATACCTCTCTCGGAAATTTTATGTCCTAATACAATTCCTTCATTAACCATAAAGTGGCATTTCTCCCAATTAAGAACAAGGTTAGTTTCTTCACATCTCTGCAAAACTTTATCAAGGTTTCGCAGGCAATTATCAAAAGAATTCCCATAGACAGAAAAATCATCCATGAACACCTCTACAATACTTTCGCAAAAACCATGAAAAATAGCGGACATGCATCTTTGAAAAGTAGCAGGAGCATTACATAAACCAAAAGGCATACGCCTATAAGCATAAGTTCCATAAGGACAAGTAAAAGTGGTTTTCTCTTGATCTTTAGCTTTAACAGCAATTTGTGAAAACCCAGAATAACCATCAAGAAATCAAAAATGAGTATTTTTAGACAACCTCTCTAACATTTGATCAATAAAGGGTAAAGGGTAATGATCTTTCTTAGTAACTTTATTAACTTTTCGAAAATTAATGCACATTCTATAACCTACAACTATTCTTTGAGGAATAAGCTCATCATTATCATTAGGCACAACAGTCATTCCTCCCTTCTTAGGAACGCAATGCACAGGGCTAACCCATCTACTATCAGCTATAGGATATATAATACCAGCTTCAAGGAGTTTTAATACCTCGTTCCTTACCACTTCCTTCATCTTCGGAATTAGACGACGTTGATGTTCAACAACGAGCTTTGCATCTTCTTCCATATTAATAGCATGTTGGCAAATAGAAGGAGAAATCCCTTTCAAATCATCAAGAGTATAGCCAATAGCTCCTCGGTGTTTCTTCAATATTTCCAATAACCTTTCTTCCTCAATCTCCGAAAGCTTAGAACTAATAATAACAGGATATATTTTCTTATCATCAATATGAGCATATTTAAGATTATCAGGTAAAGGCTTTAAATCAAAAATAGGATCTTCCTTTGGTGGCGGTGTTGTACCCAAATCTTCCACCGGTAAATCATGCTTGAGAATAGGTTGGCGACGAAAAATTTCCTCAAGCTCATCTCTTTCTTTCCTAAAAGCTTCACTTTCACTATTCTCCAAATGTTGCTTGCAAAGGATTATTAGGAACAAGAACAATAGATGCACTGCTTGCTCCATTTTAAAATCATTACTAGGCAAGTCAGTTTTATAAGGAGTTTTGGTAAATTTAGAAAAGTTAAATTCATAAGGTTCACCAACAAATCTAGTCAAAATTTTCTCTTTCTTACAATCTATAATAGCTCCACAAGTATTTAGAAAAGGTCTACCAAAAATGATAGGACAATGATCACTAGCAGCGAGAACCAAGTACCAAAAAGTCAGCGGGATATTTAATCTTACCACATAGAACTTCCACATCCCGAACAATACCAATTGGAGAAATAGTTTCTCTATTAGCCAGATGAATAACCACATCAATATCTTCAAGTTCACAAGAACCAATTTCGTGCATAATCTCCGTGTAAAGCTCATAAGGAATAGCACTAACACTTGCACCAATGTCACATAAACCATAATAACAATGATCACCAATTCTAACAGATAGCATAGGAACACTAACTTGTTTGGATTTATTAGGATGTGAAACAATATTAGAAGCATCTTCACGAGAAAATAATATGACCATCCTCCACATTTTCGGTCACAAGATCTTTAACTATAGCAACAGCGAGGTTCAATTTTAATTTGTTCTTCGAGGTTCTTTAGGTTTCTTTTCACTTTTATTAATCGCACTAGATATGACGAGTACTCCTTCATTTTAGCGGGGAAAGGAGTTTTTTCGATATAAGCTTCGGGAATAACTTTATCAACGAGTTTCAACCACTACACATTTGTTTACGAGATGAATCAATTTTATCTTTATACGGTTCATGATACTTATCAAAATTCTTCTTAGGCAGTTCATAATGAGAGGCAAAAGCTCTATAAAGATTTGCAACAACTTGGGAATCAAGACCATATGTAGCACTCATATTACGAAATTTATCAGTATCCATAAAAGCTTCAATGCATTTATAATCATAAATTATACCTGATTCTCTATCTTTGTCGTTCTCCCATCCTTCGGTATTTTCTTGGATCCGATCAAGAAGGTCTCTTTTAAACTCTTCATTCTTGCGTGTAAATGATCCAGAACAAGAAGTATCCAGCAAGGTCTTGTCTTGAAAAGAAAGTCTTGCATAGAAATTATCAATAATAACATTACCAGGAAGCTCATGAATGGGGCATTTGAGCATTAAAGACTTCAATCTCCCCCAAGCTTGGGCAATACTTTCTCCATCATGAGGCCAGAAATTATATATGCGGTTCCGATCTTTGTGAATTTCACTTGGAGGATAAAATTTGGAATAAAATAAAGGCACAATGTCCTCCCAATCAATAGAATCACCATTCTTCGACAATTTATACCGGTGCGCCGCTTTACCGGACGAGCGATATAGTGAATAGTTTCTTCCTAACTTCATTCATAGAAATACCTGCACATTTGAATAAACCGCATAATTCATGCAAAAACAGTAAATGATCGCCAGGATGGACAGTTCCATCCCCTTCATAGCGGTTATCCATAACACGTTCAATAATTTTCATAGGTATTTTATATGGTACTACTTCCTCACATGGCGCTTCATCCACTACCGTTGCAGTAGTAGTAGATTTCCCAAATAGAAATTGAAGAGAGGATCTCTCCATAATGATTTATAGCAGCGAGCAGAAATAAAATCAGCACAAACGGTAAATTTCCTTACCAATTCCACTTACCAATAGCGCTTCACTCCCCGGCAACGGCGCCAGAAAATAGTCTTGATGACCCACAAGTATAGGGGGTGTATCGTAGTACTTTCGATAAATAAGAGTGTAGTTTCGATGAAGGATTCACTGTAAATGCTCACAGACAAGTATTCAGGGGGTTTTGATATTGCAGATAAATAAAATACAAGTAAATAAAATGCGAGAGAAATAATTGCAGCGAGTGGCCTAATCCTTTTTAGCACAAAGGACAAGCCGGTTTGTTTACTTATAATGACCAAACGTTCCTGAGGACACATGGGGATTTTAGTCTAGTACTTTCGCTTCATGTGGCTAAATAATGTTCATTGTTTTGATAAGTGTTGTGTGGGTGAACCTATGCTAATGCATCGCCCTTCCTAGGACTAATACATACTTGTGATTATACCCCTTGCAAGCATCCGCAACTACAAGAAAGTAATTAAGATAAATCTAACCACAGACCTTAAACTCCGAGATCCTCGCGATCCCTCCTGCATCGATATACTAACGGGGGCTTAGGTTTCGTCACTCCGGCAACCCCGCAATTAGCAACCGAGTACAAGATGCACTCCCCTAGGCCCATAAATGGTGAAGTGTCGTGTAGTCGACGTTCACACGAAACCACTAGAAGAATGACACCACAACTTAAATATCATAACATTGAATATTACTCAACCATAATTCACTACTAGCATTTAGACTTCACCCATGTCCTCAAGAACTAAACGAACTACTCACGAGACATCATATGGAATACAATCAGAGGTGATATGATGATGAATAACAATCTGAACATAAACCTTGGTTCAATGGTTTCACTCAATAGCATCTACAACAAGTATAGAATAACACCGGGAGACTTTCCCCTATCAAACAATCAAGATTTAACCCGAATTGCTACAGCGATGACGAGGTGCAGTGGTGGTGATGGCGGTGTAGATGGTGGAGATGATGATGATGATGATGGAGATGATGTCCCGCTCGATGACGATGGCGATGGCGTCGATTTCCCCCTCCGGGAGGAAATTTCCCCGGCGGATTCCTGCCCGCCGGAGAGCTCTTTCTCTCTCGGTGTTCTCCGCCCCGCAGAGGCGGCTGTAACCCTTCGTGAGGTCCTCTCTGTGGCTTAGGTTTTCGGGACGAAGGAGTACGCGAAGAAAAGGAGGCGAAAAGGGCTGTGGGGCCCCCAGAGCACAGGGTGGCGCGGCCAGGCCTTGGGCCGCGCCGCCCTGTGGTCTGGGCCCACAGTGGCTCCTCTCTTCTTCCCCTTCTGGCTCCCTCCGTCATCTGGAAAAATAGGAATTTACGTGAAATTCCCTTCCACAGTTGATCTTCCGAAATATTGCGTTACGACGGTGCTTTTTCCAGCGGAATCCCGGCTCCGGTGCTTGATCCTCCAATGATGATGAAACATGCAAAATAGATGAAATAACATAAGTATTGTGTCCCAATATGAAATATATCAATGAATAACAGCAAATTATGATACAAAATAGTGATGCAAATTGGACGTATCATTGAGTTTTGAACAACAAGGAAGACGGTGTAGAGTCTTATAATGTTTACAATATGTCTTTTATGTGAGTTTTGCTGCACCTGTTCATCCTTGAGTTTGCTTCAAATAACCTTGCTAGCCTAAACCTTGTATCGAGAGGGAATACTTCTCATGCATCCAAAATCCTTGAGCCAACTACTATGCCATTTGTGTCCACCATACCTACCTACTACATGGTATTTCTCAGCCATTCCAAAGTAAATTGCTTGAGTGCTACCTTTAAAATTCCATCATTCTCCTTTGCAATATATAGCTCATGGGACAAAATAGCCTTAAAAACTATCGTAGTATTGAATATGTACTTATGCACTTTACATTTTATTAAGTTGCTTGTTGTGCGATAACCATGCTTCTGGGGAACGCCATCAACTATTGTTGAATATCATGTGAGTTGCTATGCATGTCCGTCTTGTCTGAAGGATCTATCATTTTAGTGGTTGGAGCATGCAAAATTGTTAGATAAGAACATTGGGCCGCTAACTAAAGCCATGAATCATGGTTGAAGTTTCAGTTTTGGACATATATCCTCAATCTCATATGAGAATAATAATCATTGCTACATGCTTATGCATTTAAGAGGAGTCCATTATCTGTTGTCCATGTTGTCCCGGTATGGATGTCTAAGTTGAGAATAATCAAAAGCGAGAAATCCAAAATGCGAGCATTCTCCTTAGACCTTTGTACGAGGCGGCATGGAGGTACCCCTTTGTGACACTTGGTTGAAACATGGCATGCAAAGATCCGGTAGTCCAAGCTAAGTAGGACGAGGTGCGGGCACTATTAGTATACTATGCATGAGGCTTGCAACTTGTAAGATATAATTTACATAACTCATATGCTTTATTACTACCGTTGACAAAATTGTTTCATGTTTTCAAAATAAAAGCTCTAGCACAAATACAGCAATCGATGCTTTCCTCTTTGAAGGACCATTCTTTTATTGTTGAGTCAGTTTACCTATCTCCTTCCACCTTAAGAAGCAAACACTTGTGTGAACTGTGCATTGATTCCTACATACTTGCATATTGCACTTGTTATATTACTTTATGTTGACAATATCCATGAGATATACATGTTATAAGTTGAAAGCAACCGCTGAAACTTAATCTTCCTTTGTGTTGCTTCAATACCTTTACTTTGATTTATTGCTTTATGAGTTAACTCTTATGCAAGACTTATTGATGCTTGTCTTGAAGTACTATTCATGAAAAGTCTTTGTCATATGATTCACTTGTTTACTCATGTCATTACTTTTGTTTTGATCGCTGCATTCATTACATATGTTTACAAATAGTATGATCAAGATTATGATGGCATGTCACTTTAGAAATTATCTTTGTTATCGTTTTACCTGCTCGGGACGAGCAGAACTAAGCTTGGGGATGCTGATACGTCTCCAACGTATCAATAATTTCTTATGTTCCATGCTACTTTATTGATGATACCTACATGTTTTATGCACATTATATGTCATATTTATGCATTTTACGGAACTAACCTATTAACAAGATGCCGAAGAGCCGATTCTTTGTTTTCTACGCTGTTTTGGTTTCGAAATCCTAGTAAGGAAATATTCTCGGAATTGGAAGAAATCTTCGCCCGGGGTCCTATTTTTGCACGAAGCTTCCGAAGACCGAAGAGATAACGAAGTGGGGCCACGAGGTGGCCGAGACCACGGGCGGCGCGGCTCGGCCCCTGGCCGCGCCACCCTGTCCCCCGGGCCCTCGTGTGGCCCCCCGACCTACCCTTCCGCCTACTTAAAGCCTCCGTCGCGAAACCCCCGGTCACGAGAGCCACGATACGGAAAACCTTCCGGAGACGCCGCGCCGCGAATCCCATCTCGGGGGATTCGGGAGATCGCCTCCGGCACCTGCCGGAGAGGGGATTCATCTCCCGGAGGACTCTTCATCGCCATGATGAAGCGCCGGCTGCGGAGCCCTCTCCACCCCTTCGTCCTTCGACGGGAGGGGCACTGCCACCGCCACCGGAGACGACATCATCGTTGGCTTAGGGGCGGGGGATGAGGGACCGTTGGGGTCGCGCGGAAGGGGGCCTCCGCCACCGCCCGGGAGGGGAGCGGCAGGGGAGGGTTTCGGGAGGATCCGTTATTTCATCTATGTCTACACATGGTGTGTAAGTGTATTCATAACTGATTTCGAAAAATGTTCAAAAAACTGTAATAGTAACACACATATGTTCAGTAACCAGTATGATGTTAAACCTATATAGCTCTGTGAAATGGGATAGCTTGTGGATGGTTATTTCATGGAAAGTATCAGCAATGAAACACCTTTCAGCTTCAAGTGATACTAATCAAGTAAAGCTCGAATGGACTAATTGGTATTTTGCAACAAAAAATATCACATGGATGAACATAGTTTAAAATAGCGGGCTATTGCCTTTAGCCGCAACGATTTTAGAATCTATCAATGGCTATAGCCGGGCTATAGCAAGCTAGCTCCATATAACGGTTTTGGTAAATAATAGCAAAAAATATAAAATTTAGGAAACATATATTTGTATATATACATCATGACTTACCTGATGTACGCCTCCGAGTGGAGCTGATGATGACACGATATTATAAATGATCAATTTCGTTACCAATGAAGCACGGTGCACACCTATATATACACCACAAGAGCAGAGAGCAAAGAACAGCCAAGCCTGCTTAGTCCATTAATATCTCCACGCCCTTCTTCCCTCTGAATCTCATATCCCTGTGCAGCCATGGGCTCTTTATGGAACTTCCTTCTGTCCTACCCTGAGATCTTCCTAGCGACCATATGCTTCTTGTGCATATCCCTCCTCCGCCTCATCCGTCGGTGCCAAGAGAGTGCCATCCCGGTGAACTGGCCTGTCGTGGGGATGCTTCCCTTCCTCCTGCGGAATCGGTACCACATTCATGACAAGGCTGCAGATTTCCTCCATGAGGGCTTGTTTGGTTGCAGCCCATCCCGGAGGGTTCCCCTCCTTTTCCCCGGCCTCCCATTCCCAGGGCCCAATTTCCTCGGTTAAGCCCACATGTACATTTGGACGACCGCGAGCCAGAATTTCCGCGTCGATTCCACGTCCATCCCCGGGAGACGGTTCCACTAGTCGAGGGGTGGGGAAAGGATTCCGCGTCTCGCCGTCTCGCTCTCGCGACTCGGAGGCGGCGACACTGGGAGCGACAGCTCCGCTCCCGACGCCTCCCCACCTCCGGCGACTGGAGCACCTCCGGCGACCGCAGTGGATCTCTTCCTGAGCGCATCGTCCAAGCCCCTCCCCGTCGTTCCTCTCCTCTGCCACCTGTCCCCTCTCTGGTGGTTGTCTTTCTCCTCACAAGATCTGCTCAGGCGTACATCTCCAGTTCACTCCGGCGAAGACGACGGCCGGCGGTCGTGGTTCTCTTTGTCCTCCGTCAACGTAGGTTTGTCCCCTACTCCCCTCGTTTTGATTTTTCTAGGTCATGTCTCCTTGCACTGATGAGTAGCTGCTCCAGATCTAGGAACATGAGCACTGCCTCCTTGTTAGATTTCTTTCTGTTTTTTAGCTTAGTTCTGTATATACTTGTTGTGCTTCTCCAGATTTAGAGATCTTTGAGCTGCTCCACATCTTAACATTACCTGGATTGTATCTCAGTTCAGCGCTACACTTCATGTATTCGGGGCTAGTATGCATACTGTTATGTCAATGAGCCATGGTCGTTCATGTCTGCTTGATGGATTATATATTCTGGAGTTTCAATCAATTACCACAATAGAATACTGCTAGTTTATTACCAATCTTGGGAATGAATCTCCAGAGAATTTAGCATCATGTGCAGTAGGAAGTAATACCAATCTTGCAGGCTGTTACTAACTCGACATCTGCAACTTTCTTGCATTTTTGTTCAGAGTGAACTTTCTTGCAACAAATGGTTATTTGAAATGGTTATTGCACTCTAGCTATCTGCTAATTAAAACAGTGCATTCTTGTTAATATTTTGAAAAAACTAATACAGTACTAGTAGGACTTTGTAAAATTTATGGCAGCACCAGCATCATTATCCAGTAAAATGTTTCTGCTAAGATGCCGCATTACTTATGCTACTTCTATTTTGTACCAACTCAACATTTAAGATAATACTGTAGATCTTTGTGAAAATGACAGCTGCTTTTTGATAAATCTGAGGGTGCAAGTTTTTACAAATCTGATTGTGTGGTATACTGTTATTTTTTGTCAGGCCATTGTTGCTAATAACCTCTTCACTGGTCCAAAAGACAACCTGAGAAGTGGATAGGTCGCCCGAGATTTGAGGTCATCCGTGGTAATACACTAATACTGCAGGCTTAACTCATACTCAGTATAGCTCATTTTTATTTAGCCACTCTACTTGTACTCAGCGATGCATGAAGATGAGTGGTGACTAGCTCTGTGGTTCTCTGTAAATAATATGCATCGTCTCCTGTTTGTTAAGTCCTCATGGTACCTTATTAATCTATTCTTCTTTTCTTGTCAGTCAAGTCTGAACTTGCTCTGTGGTTGGTCTCCTTTTTCTGCATCAATTGTTTTGGCAGCTGATAGTATTCGCAGGTATGCTCCTTGTACTCTTGGCAGGAATGCCAGTAAAGTTTCTGTAATTACTTGCAGATTAGATTTGTTGTATCAGGACATGCATTGATCCTTTTTCCAGTTTACATACATGATTATCCTTGCTAGTGATGGATTATTACATGCTTTTATACATTGCAGTCGACTTGCTAGTGATGGATTCTAGAATGGATAGAATTAGGAAGTTCATGTTGCAAGAAGAGGAAGATGACGATGAACTCTTCTTAGTTTTGCTTCCTGCTCTATACTCTTCTCTCTATGAGGAAAAGCGTCCAGTCCACACATCTTCTTTATCCGGTGCTCAGCTGGTTAAGGAAATATTAGAAGGACATGAGAGTTGGTCTAAGGTTGAATTCCGGATGGAGCCTGAAATTTTCAAGAGTAGGGACCTGCCATTTATTTGAAGTGTTCTCAAGTGACAACGGCACCATTCTTGTATTGTAATATTTATCTATTAGTTTATGATGTTCAAAGATCGTTTTCAAGGTACTAGCTTCTCTGCGGCTCTTGACTGTATGGTGGCAGTACATGAATGATATAAGGAAAATTGTATTGGTACCTTGTGTAGCTGTAGCTGTCACTTTATTGTAAAACTGCACTTTATCCATAGTTTCATATTTAGACTGCAGATTATTTTAGCAGAGCCATCTACTGAATATTTGTTGTTATATTTTGAAGACATGGATGATCCACCAAGGGAGGAGTAGAAGAAGGCAATGCAAAAAAAAGCTCATGGAGATGTCGCCAACGAGATAAAAATTGGATTTCATGTTACAAACTTCTATGCTACTCAAGTTTAATTGATGTTATCTGGTTTGGCGCAGTTCAGATAATTGACATGTATTAATTATTTGCTGCAAGATGTTTCCTTTTGTAAGATTTGCTGCAAGACTTTCTACCTTCTAATTAATTCTGCCTGGAGATGTAATTATTGATGTATGCTTGATGCCTAATTTTCTTTTCTTTTCTGAACATATCATTATTTCCATGCTGTCTACTATGATATCGTGTTGGTTATTTACAATTATATTTATGATTGGTGTAACATTATTCACCCGGAGATGTAAAGATTGGTGTGTGCTTATATTGGTCTGGTTGAATACCTTGTGTATTTCGGACTGTGAGTATTCCTGATAATTTCTGGGTTAATTTGTATGCCTGAACTTTAGTATATATTGTGAAAAACGTACAATTTTAGGCTTATTTTCGAATTTTGGTAGTTTCCTGAAATTCCCGGCCGTTCCCTGCGTCAGCTGCCCAAATGACACAGACTTTGTTACCGGCCCGGTAGGGGAAGCCAGCGTTTCCCCCATGTCCAGGGAATTCCAGACGGGGGCTCACTTTCCCTGGGATAAGTTACGTGCGCGACCAAACGAGCCCTGAGGCGGGGTGGAACTCCATGGTCTTTGGCCCATGGTTCCTCAACATGAATTTCTTCGTGACCTGCGACCCCGCCACTGCCAACCACTGCCTAAATGCCAACTTCAAGAAGTACCCGAAAGGCAATGACTTTGCCGAGATGCTTGATTTCCTGGGTGGTGCAATCCTTGTGTCGGACTTTGAATCCTGGGAATATCAGCGTCATATGGTGATGGTCACCCTTGGGGCCCGTGCATTTAGGTCCTTTGCCATGTCAACCATCACGAGGAAGGCCGGCACGACCTTGTTACCCTACCTTGATGACATGGCTAAGCTCGGCTCGGAGGTCGAGCTGGAGGGCGTCTTCATGAGGTTCTTTCTTGATGTCACGTACACCAGTGCTTTTGCAACTGACCTTGACTCCTTATCTATGTCTCGCCCGATCCATGCGTTCGGCCAAGCCACAAAGGAAGTTGAGGAGGGGGTGCTGTTCAGGCACATGATGCCACCCACCTTCTGGAAGTTCTTGAGGATGCTCAATGTCGGGAGCGAGAAGAAGATGGCGAATGCAAGGGTGGTGATCGACGGGTTCATCTATGAAGAGATCGCCAAGCGGAAGACAGAGGGGAACAAGGAAAGCCAGGGTGACATTCTCTCCTTGGTGATGAAGTGGCCCATGGATCCCAGCATGAGCGAGAAGCAGATGACCCTGTTCCGGCGTGACACGGTCATGGCGTTCATCTTCGCCACAAAGGACCTCGTTGCTGTCACGCTCACGTGGTTCTTCTACATGATATGCAAGCACCCGCACGTCGAGGCGAGGATCCTGGAGGAGGTCAAGGCCGAGCAGAGCACCACGTTGCTAGGGAACCTCTCGGTCTTCGAGGGTGACAGCCTCCGGCCTGCTATTTACCTCCAAGCTGCGCTCCTAGAGACACTCAGGTGATACAGCTTTCACCTCGAGCGTAACCCCTCCTCCGAACCATCTGATCGACTAACCCAGGCACTGGATGTACTGTTTGTCTGTTTCTTTCAGGCTCTTCCCAGCGGCTCCATTCGAGGAGGTGGAGGCCTTCGCCGATGATGTCCTGCCAAACGGTGCGAGGATCAGCAAGGGCACAAGGATCGTCTTCTCGATCTACGCCATGGGGAGGGCTGAAGGGATATGGGGCAAGGATTGCCTGGAATTCAGGCCGGAGCGGTGGGTATCGGAGAGCGGCGGTCTCTGCCACGTGCCAGGCTACAAGTTCCTGGCCTTCAACTCCGGGCCCAGGAGCTGCCTGGGGAAGGACCTTGCCTTCAGAAACATGAAGATGGTAGCTGCTTCCATCATTTGCAACTTCAAGATGGAGCTGGTGGAAGGCCATGCCGTGATGCCTCAAAGCTCGATCGTATTGCACACAAGGAACGGGGTCATGGTTAGGCTCAAGAGAAGGGAGGCAGCTGCTTGATTTTTACTGCTATCTGTCCTTTCATTGCTGGGTTATGAATCCATGCATGGGAGATGGACCATGACATATGCTTGTTGTGTTTGAGATTAGTTGTGTGATGGACAGCTTATTTTAAAGTAAATTTGTTTGCACATGTTTCATGTAACAATGTACTGTATCAATAAATTCCATTGTATCTTACGTGTATCTACACATAAATAGTGCTTCTGTCCGGTACAGATCTCTCCTTGCAAAGTTGAGTAAGAAAAATAATTCTTGGATCCTGCTCTATTGATTTTAATTCAGTTATATGAGAATGGATCTGGATCATCAAATGCCCCAGCTCAGAGGCTATTCATCAAATCATTCGTTTTCTTCGCTTTCAAAGCAAGCGTTGGCTTGCGACACTGATTTTTGGGACTGATTGACTGACGTCTAATAAAAAAGTATATGGATGGCATAAGAGATGCATTACAGATGGCATACGAGAGACACATGCTATAAAAATTATACATATATATGCGGCGGATCCAGGATATTTCTGGATGCATTAACTGTTTCTTGCTCCTGTACACCCAACTCCATCATTTTTTCCCGTAAAAAAAAGAAACGCCATGAAGTTTCTGGCCTTCAACCACGGGCCAAGAATCTGCCTGGGGAAGGACCTTGCCTTCAGCAACATGAAGATGGTTGCAGCTGTTTGATTCGTACTGCTATCTGTTCTTACTTTCTTGGGTTGTATATGCACATGAAACTAGATAAGAATCCATGTGGGATGGAATAACTTACAGGTGGCAGACATATGTTTGTTGTGTTTGAGATTGTCACCATGCCATGGGAACAAAATATGTTATGGTGATTGGTCATTTGATAGTCTTTTAATTATTTTTCATGTAAAATTGTACCCATGTATTTATAAACATGCATCTTTTGTGTATCTACCTGTGTTTCTCTGCCTGGCAGCGAGCTATCACTGTAAAGTTGAGCAAGGAAAGCAATTCTTGGATGGATATTACCTGAACCTGTTGGATGTTATTCAGTTATTACCTGAGAGTGGATGACACTCATTCAGTTTCCGTAACCGGATCATCAAATGCCGGCTTCAGAGATTATCCATCAGATCATACGTTCTCTCTGCTCTTAGAAGAAGCATTGACATTGGCCCTACGCCCCTACGCACGTTTTCCTTGTACCATCTGTCCATCAGTATCATCTAGCAAATGTATAGCTACAACATAGCCCGAAGTTGATGATCATCTTGTTACTGAAAAGTACATTAAACTTTAGGAAGATGAAAATGTGTGCTTTAGAGCCTAAAAGAATTCCAAAAAATCACTCATGTACATATAATAATAAAATATGCCCCCTTTTTTTAGACCATGTACCCATTAATTTCTTTATGAAACATGTTTTTGTGTCCTTCATGAAAAAATGTAGTTTTTTCTTTTTTGTACGACACTGGAATGCATGTTTTTGCACTAGAATTAACGGTTTTGCTAAGTCTCACTAGTCTGAGATTTCTTTATGTCCGAGAAAAGTGCAACACAGTTAAAATTAGCAAAAGAGTGCAATTGCATTTTTCAACATTTTTTTATGGTTACATTTTTATTTGCGTACCGAGACTTAAGAGTTAACACTGAGAATTCTAGTGGGCCGGCGCGACACGCTCTAGACATGCATAGTGCAAAGCATGGCCGATGCGGCCCAGATTCCTTTCGTGCGGACCCACGTGCCCTAAACTGCACAAAAGCACGACACAAACACTTTTCGAAGTTTAAAAAAGCCTGGCATGCTGCTGGCTTCGTGCCTAGCATGGCCCGATTAAAGTTGTTTCACGAAAAACTGACACCTTGCGTGTTATGCGTAAAAAAACAAAATTTGGTGCTTAAATAAAGTTTTTTCACGAGACATTTCTTTGATTTTTTACATATGACATAAAATATATCAGTTTCCCACGAAACTTGCCATGCACATATAATGTTGACCTGTACGAGTCAAATTTTGTTTTAAATTTTTTCAACATTTCTAAATGTTTATCTCAGGTAGGAGGAGCATATGCTCCCAAGTTCAAAACTGAAGAGAAGGTGTTGTTCTTCAGAGGTTTCCGTTTCCAGTTCAGTTCCGCTACGCGAACGCTGCCCGGAGCTCCGGCGTCGCTGCTCCTTCCTCCCCCTTGCCGGCCTCCTCCACCTCCACCTCCACCGCGGCGCGAGTACTGCCCGTCTTCCTCCACCCCTACCTCAAAGACCCCGCCGCCCCTGCTCTTCCACGGCCAGGACCTCTGCCAGGCCCCGCTCGCGGCGGGATCCGGAACAACGGCGCGGCGGCACCGTATCGACCACAACGTTGAAGTAAACCCAGAAACCTGCTAAGCAAAACCAAATGTCTCAGAAGCACGCGACCACACTCATCAAGTCCCTGTGCGCGGGCGGCGCGCTACGGCAAGCCCGCGCCGTGTTCGACGGAATGCGCGACCGGGACGTCGTGGCGTGGACGGCCATGCTCTCCGGCTACGCCTCCAACGGCCGCCACGGCGACGCGCTGGACCTCTTCCGCGGCATGCTCGCGGCGGGGGTCGGCCCCAACGAGTTCACGCTGTCCAGCGTCCTGACGGCGTGCCGTGGCGGCGGCACGTGTGCGGCTGGCGGCTGCGACCCATTATCGTTGCACGCTGTCGCGGTGCGGCGGGGCGTGGATCGCATGCCCTACGTCGTCAACGCGCTCATTGATGCCTACGCCTCCCGCCGAGAGGGCGTGGCGGACGCGAGGACGCTGTTTGATGCGTTGGGGAGTGCGCGCACGGATGCATCGTGGACGTCGATGATCGCCGGGTATGCCCAGTGGAGGCAGGAGCACTTGGGGCTACAGTTATTCCGAACAATGATTCAGGTGAGATATCTCTGACCAAGTGACTGTTGTAACGGTCTTCGTTTTCTTATCTGCTCTGCTCTGAACCATTTCGTATCTCAGTGTTTCGGTACTCTGTACAGAGATTTTTTTTGTTGCAGAAACTCTATGGGTATAATTTGTTGAAATCAAATTTATGATATTCATTGTTGAAATGGTTCAAACAACATGAAATTGGTCAAACGCTACCTGGATTTGCCACATCAAGTTGGTATTTCTTGATTCGTTATGAAGTATGCTATCCTGTAACATCTAACTATAAAAGAATGCCATAATGTTACCTTTACTCCGTTAGAACTCTACGAATGCCCCAAATGACACCAGAGGTTTCTAAAGTCTAAACTTTGGTTCACTGTGGAGTTCATTTTATGATTTTGGTACTCTTCGAGTTGACGGTTTGTTTCGGATCTCAGTACTAGCTGAGTTCGTGTGAATGATAACATATTAACCATTGGCAGTAGTAGCAAAACATGTTATTATGCCATTTTCTGTTGTTATGCCCTAGTAAATGTTAAAAGAACACACCATATGCTAATGTTTGTCAGTTTTGCTTGTGCATGAATTTCTGCGCACATTTGTTCTCATGGCCCCTCATCTGCTTTTTCTATGGTGCAGGTTGGTGTTGAGCTTAGCCCATTTACTTGCTCTATTGCACTACATGCATGTGTTTCCATAGCCAACTTACGTATAGGACAGCAGCTTCATCTACTGTCCTTAAAGAAAGCTCTCAGTGCAAACCTTGCCGTTGCCAATGCTCTGATCCACGTTTACTGCAATTGTGCACACCTTTTGGATGCAAGGAGGATTTTTGACGAAATTCCTGAGAAGAATTCGGTCACCTGGAATACCTTGATTGCTGGGTATAGCCAATGCAATCCATTAGTGGCCTTGCAGCTTTTTCGTGGCATGAATCTTCAGCAAAATTGCTTCACCCTGACTAGTATTACATCGTCCTGTGCTGGTCTTGCAGCTCTGGGACTCGGGAAGCAGGTCCATGGGGCTGTCCTTCGGAGAAACTATGGTGAGGACCTACAGTTGAGCAATGCCTTGGTGGACATGTACTCCAAGTGTGGGAGCATAGCAGATGCAAAGAGAATGTTCGACAGGATGGGTTGCAAGGATAAATTATCATGGACAGCAATGATTTGTGGGTATGGGATGAATGGGTACGCCAATGAGGCCATCCAGCTTTTCAGTTCCATGATCCATGCAGGGATTTGTCCTGACCATGTTGTGTTCCTGGCCCTGATAAGTGCTTGCAGCCATGCTGGTCTAGCAGATGAGGGATGGAACTTCTTCAGGTCAATGAAAACTGAGTATAAGATGCAGCCTAAGAAAGAGGTTTATGGGTGTGTCATCAATCTCCTTGCACGGGCAGGGAGGCTGAGAGAAGCATTTGACCTTATCAATAGAATGCCATTTGCTCCTGATGAATCTATTTGGGGAGCATTGCTTGGTGCCTGCAAGATGCACAAGAATGTGGAGCTGGGCAGATTGGTTGCAAGAAGGATCATCGAGGTCAATCCTGATGGAGCAAAGACTTACATCCTACTTGCGAATATATATGCTGCAGGTAACAAATGGGGTGAGTATGCTGTCACGAGGAGGCTGTTGAGAGGCATAGGGAACAGGAAGGAAGCTGGAATGAGCTGGATAGACGTAAACGATAAGATGTATAGCTTTAACACAGCTGACAGTAGCAGCTGTCAAGTTAGTTTGGCAGATGAGGTATTGCAGATCTTGGCTCGACACATGCATGGCGCTAGAGCTGATTTCTCCCAGGATTTTTCAGAATCACATGATCAGTTTGTGCTTGGACAATCATTAGTTGGAGCAAAACATATGCATAAATGAATGCTGCAGGTTGTGATGCTGATAGTACCTGTTCAGAGCCAAGCTACTGTGAAGTGTGAACTTAAGTTAGACCATCCACACGGGTGGAAAGTCGGTTTGAATGCCTGATGGAATCTGTTAAAAATCGTTGGGCAGGGAAACTTTGCGCACATGGAAGAGAAGAACAGTAAGAGATTGCTTGGAAACAGAAGAAGCGGCAAAAGGCTGAATGCATGTATTTATTAATCATGGGCCAATATAAAAACCGATTTTAACATTGGAGTGAAACAAGAGAGATTCCAAGGCCTGCCATATTTCCTCCGAATCGGTTCAACATAGTGGATGGTCTTATAGAAAACCTTGCACAGGTACATTTCAGCTTAAGCAAAAAAATTGAAGTAGTTGTGTAAGAAACACACAGAATTGTCTTTATACCAAAATTTACTTTTCTATTTTTATGACTTCCTCACTTGCACCTAGGCAACATGTACATTTGGCCTTATCATATTTCCTACTCATAAAGTTGGAGATGGTGGTGAGTTTACTCTTCCATCACTGTTATATAATATAGGTGGTACCAACATCTTAAAAGGCCTTGAATAAACAATTACAACCATCCATACATGTTATACTCATACGTAGGACCAATAGTTTTTGCAACACACACATAAATATATACACTTTTACTCTCATAGAAACCAACCCTTTTTTTTACCGGAGCCACACGGCAGAATGGTTCCATGACACCAAGTCTCTTCCAAAAATCCTCATGGCCATTGCCTAACTCCTTGTGTTTTTGTGTATTTTTTCGTGGCAACGCCCGGGCTCAATGCTTGTTTTGTTATAAAGATTCAAGTATTAATGCTGGAGCGAAAAATTCGAGACTGAGCTTATTTAGGTTGTCCTGAATTGGCATCGAAATTGATGTCAGATTTAACATTCAGTATTTGTTTATTATCTTGATAACTTTAATAATCAGCGAAATATGAAAGAAAGCAGCACTCGCTCTGGTCGCTGCTCTTCTCCAGTGGCTGCTGGTCGCATGGAAACCACAAGGATGAGTTGTTCAGTAGGTATGGCTGCTCTAGAAACAGTTTGAATTTGAAGTTCCATTTCTTCCATACCTATGTAATGTTCTCTATGTTTAGCACTGCTCTTTTAGGCTATTAATATTTACCTGTCACTATATCCTATTGTAATTCTAGGGATGCATAAATGATTTGCATTTGTCAAACTTATGCAGGAACAACTGATCAACGCATAACAAGTATACTGACGTATGCTTCTGATTTTTGTACATTCACAGTTTTCTGAATGATCCAAAAAATGTGGTCATACACTCATACCGCTCTAATAGCATGCAATGATCTTAACTGAACTACCAAAGTCACATGTGCACAACTTAAAAGCAACCTATAGAAATCTTAAATGTTATATATTACAAACATATGTTATGTTGCGATCAACAGCCATCAATGTGTTATGTTTACAATTTAGAGACTTTTGCGAGTGTAAAATTTAGAGACTTTACTCCTTTGTATCAGCAAACCCTTCATTTCCTGCCAGCCTCAAGTATTTTCCTTACGGGTGAGCTTGGTGGATTGAAACCCAAGAATCCTACCAATCTCACCCTGCACGAAGTTGGCCACCTCGTAACTCTCGCATCTCTTCCCATCGATCACCATCTTGGTTGGCATCTTGTCCATGAACTGAACATCATAAGCCGGGCGTGGGTTCATGAAAAAGTAGAAGTGGTCTAGATACTTGGACTTGCCGGTGGAGGTACCGTGGAACATGCTGGACCAGTTCACCAGTGCGACTGGATAGACCTCATCAACGAGCTCGGCAAACAGATGGCTGAAGCGAAGCAGGTATGGCTCCCGGCATGTGGTCCCCTCAGGGCAGACCACCAAATCCCCCAGCCTCAGTGACTGCTCCATCCTCCTCCGGTCCTCATCTCGGTTTCGGGTCAACCGGACAGTCCTGATCGGCGATATGAGCTCAGTTACACGGCTGACACTGTAAGTGACGGCTGATACCTGCTTGTTCAGCATTGCTGAGATGTAGACCGGGTCGAGAAGTGTGCGATGGTTGCACACGTAAAGATGGCCCTGCGGGCTGGGCTGGGCATGTGGTTCAGAACCTACTTGACCAGTGTGGAATGGTGAGTTGATGACTCGAGTTGTTACACCAATCACTGATCCAATTGCAACGGCAATAGGGTATGGTAGGTTCAGAAAGATTAGTGTTCGGAGCAAGGTGAGGGGCAGGGCAACTGGGAACCACATGAACATGGCTATGGTGGCTTGAGGGGTAGGCCTAAAGGCCAGCCTGCCATCATGGAAGATCAGGGGCCTTGGGTACTGGTCTCTTGGCAAGGGTGACCATTTTCTCTTTTCTTCTGGTGTCACCAAGTGTACTTCCTGCAAATGAGAAGCAAAACTTATATTAGATCTCACATCCCAATGGCTTAAGCTGGACCTCTCTGCACTGTATTTTTTTTTGCAAATGAAGTCCAACAAGTGTAAATTGACAAAACTGAAGAAACTTCCCAGGGTAGAAGGTAAATTGTTGGTACTAAAATATTTTACTTGTGTCTTGCATATATTGTCTTGCGATGAACTATCCTTTACAGAAATCTTAACTGATTGCACAGTTATTGTGTATGAGACATGCATGAAGTATTTGTATGGTCTTTTCTATTCAAGTTTAGATTTCCAGGCACATATGTTTCCTGCTTTCCAAAGGCTCATGTAAGAAGTTCACTTAGTTCACTTCTGTTATGGGAAAATTTTGGTGGAGTGGAAATTTGGATAAAAGATCTAGCCTGGGATAAATTGGCTGTTCCAAAATCCGAAGGAGGAATGGGATTCCGTGATATGCAGGCTTTTAATGTAGCGCTGCTAGGTAAACAGGCTTGGAGAATTATTATGAAACCGGATTCTTTGTGCTCTCAAGTCCTTCGGACAAGATATCTTCATAACCAGGAATTAATGGCTGCTTCTGCTCCAAGGGCAGCATCCAGGATCTGGAAGGCGATTTTGGCGGGAAGAGAGGCCTTGAAACTGGGGCTTATAAAGCGAGTAGGCTCGGGCCAGTCAATCTCAATTTGGGAGGATAACTGGCTACCGAACTCTGCTACAATGAGGCCGATGGGCCGGTTGGAAGACACTGATCTTGTCATGGTTAATGAGTTGATGACAGGAAACCATGAGTGGAATGAGCCACTAATTCGTGAGCTTTTCTTTGCCCCTGATGCTGATTCGATAATGAGTATTCCTCTAAGAAGTTCAGTGGGTGATGATTACCTGATTATAGGACTTTGTGACGGCCACATATAATGGAGAATAGCACATGTGCTCTGTGTAAGGCTGAATCTGAAGATGTGATGCACGCATTGATTGAGTGCAGTCATGCAAAGTTATTCTCGGAGGCGGCTAAGGAATTTCTTTTGATTAAACTTCCAAGGCCGTTAACTTGGAATGACTACCCTGAGATCTAGGATGATTTATTTATAGTCCATGTGGTGAACTAGGCAGCTAGTTTCATATATTTAGTAACATATATAATTTCTGCAGATCTAGGATGCTGTGTGCTGTGTACATATGGATATACATGTGTACAAATCATGTCTACACATGGTGGGTATATGTATTCATAACTGATTTCGAAAATGTTCAAAACTGTAAGAGTAACACACAATGTGTTCAGTAACCAGTATGATGTAAAACCTATATAGCTTTGTGAAATGGGATAGCTTGTGGATGGTTATTTCATGGAAAGTATCAGCAATGAAACACCTTCCAGCTTCAAGTGATACTAGTTTACCACATGATTGTTTCATAGATCAGCCACAGTGTTCAACTAATCAAGTAACACTCGAATGGACTAATCTGTATTTTGCAACAAAAATGATCACATGGATGAAGGAGAAAGTGGGTAAAAGACACGATGCAGTATATTTCAGTAAGATAAATGATATCCACTCATAGTATCTAACCTTGCACCAAGAGAAAAGTTGGTGATGATCATAACCAAAATAGCTTGAGGTGCATCCGAACCCTATTATCTCTGTTTGGTCGAACTTTGCCTGCTCTAGCCTTCCTTCACTCTCCTTTTCCAATAAACCAACATAACGCCCTTTTATCATCTTCACCTCCCTTCCCACCACCACTTCCAACCCCATATACTCCTTAAGAAATGGTTCCACCATTACCCTTGGTAACAGGCTACAAACCCCTGCCACCCTCTTCATCCCTCTCAGCACCTCAAATCCTTCCCTTCCCACATCCTCTAGGAAATACTTGGGCAACGTCGCCCTTGCAACCCTAGCCACCTTCTCCTCGCTTAGCCCCATGAAGCACACCATAACCATGATCTGTAATTCTACTTTTTGTGGCAGGCAACATAGCAAAGGGTAGAGGCATAGTAGGATGAGGCCTCTTAGGAAACTACCTGCCTCTGTTGCAACAAGCATGAAATAAGGAAAGGTAGATGGGGACCTCAGGAGACCTCCTTCGACATCTAGGATGAGAGTTTTGTTCCGGAGGTGTTCATCATCTTGTGGAGTTCGCAAGGATGTGAGGATGATCTCAGGAAAGGTAGATATGTCGCTTGAGCTTTGCCGGTGATGGTGCTGGCCTAGCATTGAACCCCAGAGAATTATGCGTGCTGTGTTGGTTCAAGCTAGTTTATTTGATGCAGATTGTAAGGTGCAACTATAAGAGGCATCATATTTATATGCAGCTAAAGCTTACAGCTAGATGGTGAAATGGGCTTATACAATTGTTGCAAAAAAAGTAAGTTCTGATCCCAGATTAGTCATAACTTCTGACTCGGCTTAGCACTCTAAATTTTTCTGCTTCACACCAGGTGCCAAAATGAGCCAGGATTACTTGAGCCTTACTCACCAGGTAAGGACATTGATTTGCTGACGATAGTAATCATAAATATGTATGTTGACCACCTACCCTGTTTAGGATAAGAAAAAAGTGTTAAGCAACTGACCATGATTTTTCACCTGAACGATGCATGTTAAGGTCACTGTATCTATGTGTGTAGCTGTGTATGATACGATGTATTTATGTACTTTTGAGTTCCCAGAGAATTGTAACTGTTGATCTAGCTCTTTTCTGTATTGCGCACAGTTCATTTTGCTCGCTTCGTTGATGCATCATGCATGAGTTTTTTTTCATCTATTGATGTGATTTGACCTCAGGGCCCCTACATAATCCATGCCTTGGTATGCAAATGTCATTTTGGCATGCTCACAAGTCACATGATCTGACAGTGGTCAATGCATGTCTTTGTGCTGGCAGTATTACAGGCGAGATTATAACAAATGAAAAAGTAATATGTTTGGTGCAGGCTTGATGTCTTCATTGTTTGAACCCTGGAAGAAACCTAGCTGAGGACGACCTCTCACCTAAAAGCTAGAGCAATCGAGGTACGTATCCGCAGGTCATTGATTGAATATTATCTCTCTTTGCTTTTAACACCATCGGTTTACCATGTAATTTAATTTTCTTCTTTTCA
Organism: Lolium rigidum; assembly: GCF_022539505.1. Lineage (NCBI taxonomy): Eukaryota > Viridiplantae > Streptophyta > Magnoliopsida > Poales > Poaceae > Lolium > Lolium rigidum. The sequence goes on from NC_061508.1 coordinate 307,791,303, forward strand.
AGGCAGAGTTAAAATATGAATCGTCGGTAAGGGTGCAAGTGGGGCGGGACAAACCTTCGTCTGTAAGGGTGCAAAGGCAGCCCACTAGACTCTTAGGAGGGAGCGGGTTCACATGGTCTGCCTGAGCTTCAGAGTCACGCTAATAACCCATGACATGCCTTGATACTCAACAGGTGCATCTCTTCTCTCAGTGTAACCCTACCTGATATCAACATGCCTTGATATCAGCTACCTGTCACAAGTTACCAGTTATTGGTGGTTTTAGACGGTGCTAGTGTCTCACAATCAATCTCTGAACACCTACGTCAAATTGGTTGCATGTAAATTCAGAGATAATGGTGGGAGTTGTTGTGTGCTGAAACGTCACATTTTCTCTTGATGTGTAGCTGAGATAATTGCGGAGTGTTCGTTGGGGGGGCAGAACCACCAAGAAGCAGAGAGGAAGAGGTTGATGTTCTTCCCTTGGTCAGGCGTCTTTCAGTACAAATGGTTCAAGAAGCATGAATTCATGGGACTTTGTAGATGATCTGTAGGAAGCGGTGTTATTTTGCAAGCGATCAGTGCACCTGCCTACCAGCGGTGCATTTTTGTATGTGCGGTGCGGGGCCAGCGCTGCTGTTGGTGGTCAAGTGACAGATCTTTGGAATAAATCACCGAGTCACACCTGCAAACCATTTTTATTTATATAGAAAATAAAAAACTTCACAGTTGCTGCGATTTTGACAAAAATAACCCTTTTCTAAAAGAAAAGCACAGACTAACCCTCCGGCAAAACTATTTCACCCATATAACCCTTTTGTGTGGCGCCCCTCCGAGCGGCGCCACACCTCATTGTGTGGCGCCCATGTGAGCGGCGCCACACATTGAAACTGTGGAGCGCTCGGAAGGGCGCCACACATCCACTTATGTGTGGCGCCCGCGCCCGCCCCAGCCTGACACTCTTCTTCTTCTCCTCTTCCATTTTCTCTATTTGTGAAGAACCGCCGCCGGCCGCCTCTCCTCCCCCCCCCCCCCCCCACACACCAAATCCACCAAGGATTCGTCAGATCTGGCCGGCCAAATCCTTCCCCATCCATTCCTCAAGGTATTTCCATTCGATTCCCTCCGATTCATCCATCCACTACTGTTGGTGGATTTGGTAGATTTGGATATGAACCCTAGACATAAAAATTTATGTTGGTGGATTTGGATATGAACCATAGATATGGAAATTAATGTTGGTGGAATCTACATTGTAGTCTATGTGTTTGAGGACTTGTGGTATATGCTTGTGGTATACCGAGTGGTGGAAATTAATGTTGATGGAATCTACATTGTAATCTACCGAGTGTACTTGTGGTATATGCTTTCGAGGACTCTCTTTGCTGACAGTGGTGGGAAGTTGGCCCATTGGAGTTGGCTCAAGGTGCTTACGGTGTTGGAGCACCCGTGGAGTTGGGGAAGCGCGGCACTTGCCTACCTCTACCGACAGGTGATGATTTGCTATCTGTACTATTCTTCTATAGTAGTCTGCTAGACAAAGTTCTAACCAAATGTCTTATGTACGCAGTTGGACGAAGGTTGTCGCAGGATTGGGAGCGGCGGTATTGGTGGATGCTTGCTCCTACTTTTCGTATGGAGATGGGCCGCCTATCAGTTGGGCGGCCCAGGATACTCAACCAGAGGCCATGGCCTCATTACCAGAACAACCCTGATCGGGAACCCACTTGGGCATACATTTGGGACAATGTCTCGGAGATGACGAGTGATCCAATTGTCATGTACATACACGACACTGAGCAGTTGGACACTCTTACAGCTGAGCAGGTAACCGATTTTAAGCCATCACTCTTTTGCTACCTCTGAGTAGGTAACCGATAATTTGTATGCTGCAGGTGGATTGGGAGCCATATGGTACCTATTACCGTATTGGCTCGGCGATGAGTGACCTCAAACCCAAGTGCTTGGAGGAGGCGGATTTCTGGCGTATGCGGTGCCCACTCATATGCATGTGGGCGGTTGAGTACCACCAGCCGCACAGAGTGATGAGACAGTTTGGGTTGTATCAGGAGAGCCCACCTTAGTGGCAAGACACGGACCACGCGCTCCATAGGTGAACTTCTTGAATCATGCGATGGAAACTTGTTGATTGAAGCGATAGAATCTTACTCCGTTGTGCTCCAATGTCTTGCGGGCTTGATAGGCAGCGGCAGAGGAAGATCACGAATTGGCATGTCCATCATAGGATTCACGTGACAGCGTTCCAACACTGTTTGGAAGCGGTACGGAATGGCGGACTTATCGAGGTTGTCCCGTACAATGCGGCGGCTTTCAACAACTATCTCCAATGATTTCATGAAAGCACGCGTATCGAGTTAGTGAACCACGCGTATGATGAAGACATCTTGGACGACCCCATCGCGTTCGATGAGGTTGTGCAAAGCCAGTACGACAGGACTACTCGGAAAGGGAGATCAACTTCTATTGCTTCCTCCCTGAACTTCGTGGTAATGTATTCTCTCATTAGCTAGTACATCATCTATATTGTCATGTGTTCGCTCAAATTGTGTATAATATGTTTGTCACAGCGGTACGAGATCCAAAAAACAGCTCAGGAGTGCGAGGTTATTTGGGATCAGAGTCATAGAGATGAAAAGCCTATCGGACCGTTGCGACATTTCATTAAGGTATGATCACCAACTTTGAATGTAAGCTATTATGTTCAGGTGGCTTTGTAACCATTACTTCCATGACGCAGAACACTTCACGGAAGATGCTGCAGTTAGCCAACTTGCTAGGTTGCCGCGAAGGCGAAATTGCTACATCCTCTTCTGAAGAGGCGGAGGTTTGGACTATTTTGTTGCCGTCAAACATGTGCTTAGTAATTTCAACTTTTGTAATCTCATGTGTTCATGTTTGTGAAGATTCCTGACGACACCATTCTGAGTCAAAGCATTAGTCGAGGCAAGAAGCAAGCCACACGATCTGCGTACCAGTTAAAGCCAAGGGGCAAGGCTCCACACCGTTACACTCCGGACGATTATGTGAATCGAGGAAAGAAGGTTGTGATTGAGTTCGATGAGGAGCCGCCGCGGAGACCAGCTTTGAGGAGGATGAGGAACGATGAGCCGATATCTTCAGAGGAGTAGGAGCAGGAAGTGCAACAGAAAGAAGAGCCACGACAGCGGACGAAAAGGAAGGCCGTCCGGAAGCAACCCGTGAGGAGGGGACATCGAGCTTAGATGGATTTGCGTGTTGTGAACTCTATCTTCATTTGTACGTGTTGTGAACTCTATGTCATTTGGGACCTTGTCGTCATTGCTACGTTTTGTTTCAATTCTATCTTAAATTGTATGAAACTATGTGGTACGATGTTAGCTATGATGTTGTTATGTGTATGATGTGTGTATGAAATTGCTGTTGATATGAGTTGGCACTTTGCAACCATGCCAAGGCAGTTTTATTGATTTTTATACCCAAGTCAATGTGTGGCGCCGATGACCTGGACGCCGCACTTCACAGTGTGGCGCCGACACCGTGGGCGCCACACATTGCAACTTATATGTCGAAAACATCCAGGGGCTCCGGACGCTTAGTCCTTAGCCATTTTGGCGAGCCTGTTTGTGTGGCGCCGGTAGCATCAGCGCCACACTGTGAAGTGTGGCGCCCTTGGCGTCGGCGTCACACAAACATGGTCGCCAAAACAACTAAGTCCCTGGGGAATTGTCTTACATTATGTTTTGAGAATTATAAGTGGATGTGTGGCGCCTTTGCCATCGGCGCCACACTTTCAATGTGTGGCGCCGATGTGAGCGGCGCCACACATCCTT
>NC_061508.1:307795211-307806461 GCF_022539505.1 Lolium rigidum
GGAAGCTTCATGCAAAAATAGGACCCCGGGCGAAAGTTTCGTCCAATTCCGAGAATATTTCTTTACTAGGATTTCTGAAACCAAAAACAGCAGTAAAACAACGAACTGGCTCTTCGGCATCTTGTTAATAGGTTAGTTCCAGAAAATGCATAAATATGACATATAATGTGCATAAAACATGTAGGTATCATCAATAAAGTAGCATGGAACATAAGAAATTATCGATACGTTGGAGACGTATCACCAGCCCTAGGCCGTGCCTAGGGGTGGTGTGGGCGCCCTGGTGCGCCTCTTCATCCTTCCTCCGGACTTCGTCTTCGTTTCGGTTAAATATTGACTTCGGCTTTTGTTTCGTCCAATTGTGAAAATATTTCCCTTTACAACTTTTCTGAAATACAAAAATAGTAGAAAACAGGGAACTGATCTTGTTAATAGGTTAGTGCCGGAAATCATGTAAAAGTGCAACGAAGTGTAAGAAAAACACATATGAATTGGTGTAAAACAAGCATGTAGCTTTAAAAGTTATAGATACGTTTGAGACGTATCAGAGGACACCAAGCAACTTCTTTCATCGTGTGAATCTGTGTTCTTTATATATTTGGTAATTTAATATTGTAATCTAGATCTATCTCTCCTAGTCTTTTTGTCCTCCAAGTCTTTACTAATATATAAACTATTCTAGAGGCTCACAATGTAATGACAATTATAATCAATCAATATAATCAATATTTCGCAATCTATCATGGTATCAGAGAAGTTCGTTCACCTAGAGCTTAACCACCCACCGCTTCAGCCGCGTCACCCCCAGGGAGATCGATCTCCATGATCTCCGCCGGGGCATCCGATCTCGTATATAGATTTTCATTAGATTGGTTTCACAGTTTAGAAAATTTTGTCTTTTTTCTTTAGCCAACAAACATCCTATCAGTCTATCACTATGTTGTCATGACATGCCTCTACAACAATCTTGGCGTCGACTCATCTCCGGCAAATCCTGGCCAACGATAGGGCCAAGGAGTTTCTGCATGGCTCCCTAAGGGATGCCTTCACGCGACATGATGACTCTCTCCGTCCGCACATCGCCACCATGTCGGATCTTCTTTGCAACATCAACCAGGAAAACCGTCCCGGGTACACGCCTCTCCATCAACAAAGGGCTACATCATCTTCGTTGTTCATCATCACCGACGACCATCTACAACATCGCCACCAAATCTCATGGTCATCGTCAACACCAACGGGGATCTTCTTCGACACCATCCACAACTACTTCGCCGTCTTCATCCACCACGACCTCGCCGCTAGAGTTGCGGTCCTTTTTTTGCATGCTCGTGCTTAATTTTCTTCTTGGAGTTACTTCGTACTCCGACATATCGGCGGAAAACTTCTACGCACCGATCGTTCACGGAGATGTTCTTTATTACTTCATCCAACTATGACGTGCATGGCTTATGATGGTCTTTGTCTTCGCACGTCCGGTACTAGCAACACCGGCGCATGCCTTCATCCCCGACGTGCTCCCAAGTCCGGCAACTTCGGCAGCGTGTTACCTACTACTTCTACCACACCAACTACAACAATATGATGCTTCTTTCTTCTGAGCATCACCCCAAGCTCAACAACGACATAGACCAAAAACTTCAACAACCTCAGCTACTTCATTAACGACGACAAAATCAAGCACGACAACAACAACGACTACAACAGACTCATCGATAATGGCATCAAGGACTACACCACGTCTTCGGCTTCTCCTCCAATCAGGCCATCCACATAATTACCGATCCAACTGCGGGGGGTGTTCGAGTATATTACAGTTTAGATATATTTGGTAGTTTAAGATTGTAATCTAGATCTATCTTTACTAGTCTTCTTTCCCTTTAAGTCTCTACTACTATATAAACAAGCCCTAGAGGCTCACAATGTAATCACAATTGTAAGCGATCAATACAATCAATATTCCGCAATCTATGGGGGAGAAGAACTAGAACTACAATTACAAGAAAAAAATAATTTGAAAATAGCATGGATGAATACGTGATGCATAAGATTTATTTGTAAGAAAGTAACTAACTGAATTTCCGAGTAACATACCCCTACACATGGTATTTGTTGCTTGCGTGACTTCAAACTTTGGAAACAAACCAAAATCTTATCATCTTCAGTCCTCGCAAATATGTCTCTCTCAATATATCATAACATACTATGATTCATCCACTCATCATTCATCTTGTTCCTCAAATCTATCTTGATAATCTTCATTGTAGAGTATGATCTATTCATCCACTCATCATTCATCTTGTTCCTCAAATCTATCTTGATAATCTTCATTGTAGAGTATGATCTTTCCATTGTTTTGTTGTTGCAACCAGCAAGATCGATCAAAGCTAACTCAATAACACAATATATCTGTTTGCACCATCTTGAGAGCAAGATTCCCAAGATCAATACAATTTTGCAAAGTCTGGATCATCTCTAGCATCAACAATACATATACCAAGTTGGTCCCTAAGGACTATACACTCACATTGAGAGAAGTTATTGGCATACATTTTTGCAAATTCAATTAACTTATCATTATCAAAATCAGCAAATGAATTATTTGGATCAAGACAAGCTATCCACCTCAATAGTTGAGTAGCTAGACCTTTGAGCAAAGCGATTGTTGAACCCAACCATAGTTTGATCAAGCACTACATCGAACATTTCATGATGGAAATGGTCATAATAAGTTATAACAACCTCTATCCGATATTTTATCTTCTATATTTGGCACAACAATATCATGCTCATGCACAAGACCATCGGAATCAAAACTTTCAGGTTCCACTTGAATCAATTAAGAATGTATACTTCAGTAAGTAACGACAACGACGACGACGCACGTGCACGCGTGCTGGTTGAACCGGCCAGCCGGTCCATTCGTCGATCCACCGTCGTCGACCGTACCAAAAACAAAAACAATTAATTTGCGAAGGAAGGCCTTGATTCGATTCTTTTTTTTTTTTTTGAAACGAGGCAAAAGACTTGCCATTTTCATTAATAGAGAAGAAGTACAGAATTTGGCCAGTTTATTAGCGGGAAACCGGCCGAAAACCGAAGTGCCCAATTTTTAGGAGAAACTCGGGCGAAAACCAACAACACACACTGAGCACCCCGGCCAACCTGGCTACCCACATGAAGCACACACGTCATCGAGAAGAACGACCCTCGTTGAGGATGCCATCGAGCGTCATCGTCGTCACTCCTCCACGAGCCAGCGATTCCGACTTCACCTTAGACGACCGCCACCGAGACCCTCGCCGCCGCGAATGACATCGAAGCCCATGTCAGCCCATGCCAAACAGTCGACCCCCAAGCGCGTCGAGGAGGCAGCTCCGACTTCAATCGCGACCTTCATAGGAGGAAGTTGCATGCCTTGCACCGACACCAATCAAGTGGCATCGTTGCCACAAGTCGCCTCGCAGCTCCGACTTCACCATCACGGCAGGGGTGACGAAGGACATGCCGCAGCTCCGATCCACTCACCATTGTCATCGTTGCCACACAGCCCACAACGCCAACACCCACCATCATCCACGGGTCCCTCCGGCCTAAGCAGCTCCAAATCGATGCCCTCAAGAGGGGAGACGACACAAAAGCACCGCCATCGACCGATCATGGCGGATCTAGGGATTTCCCCGGAGCTTTCCAGACAAGATGGCAAGACATCCCCACGGCGATACCTTCAAGAAGGAAGCGGCGCCCGAAGCCGTCGCCATCGCCGGCCTCGGCCAGCTGCCGGCCGGCCAGCCACCGAGGACAAGGCATTAGCCCGGAGCTTGTCGCGCCATCTTGCATCGTGCTTTTGGCCAGACCCACCTTCAACCCTCATCCCCCATCTCCACCGTGGCCGCCACACCCGCCTCGGCCCTGGGCAGCACCACCGGCCGTCCTCCGCACGCTGCCGGAGAGGGACAGGGCCAGAGACAGGGACGCAGCACCTCACAACGCGAGGCAGCACCGCGCCCCAGACACAGCACCCTGCCGCCGCGCCCGCCCACCGCTGCAGAGCCCGCCGCGCCGCCAAGACGCGGCCCAGATCGGGCCCGGACGGCCCGCACCTCCCGCCGCCACCAGCAGCAGCCCCTCGGCCCCGCACATCCACCACACGCCGCCCGCTGCCAGGAGCGCCGCCGCGCCTGTCGTTCGTCGCCACGCCCACCTCCCGTCGCCGCGCCGCCACCAGCCGCCGCGCCCAAGTGAGCTCCTTCTCACCAGGGCCGCGGGAGGGAAGAAGCCGCCCCGCCGCCACCTTCCTTGGGCGCGCGCGGCCTGCCGGCCCCCTCCGGCGGCGGCGAAGCAGGGGAGAGACGGGGTGGGGGCGAGGTGTGGCGGCGGCTAGGGTTCCCCCCTTGTCGCCAGAGGAGGGCGACGCGGGGGGAGAGAAGACTGAGTTAGCTGTGTTTTTTGATTCGATTCTTGTTTTTTGCAGCCGTCACGTGCATGCACCATCGCTACGTAATAAACAAACACGCACATGCTTTTCTTTGCTGCGTAGGATTACATGTCGTTTGCGTTGCGTGCACAGGAAACCGATCGATTAGCCTCTGACTTTGCGTTTCTTAAGTTGATGTTAATTCTCTTACAGTCACAATCATAGAAACTTATAAAGATTCCAGCCTGGCGGCTTAGCGAACTGATCATTGATTCGTAGCTAGTACAGTGCTTGTTGCATATCTCTGTAGTAGTATATATCGAATCATCGATCTCTGTCAGGTCCCAACTGCATTGGTTTGTCCTCGTCTAGTCGTCTGCTTGTCTCAACGGTGGTGACGGGTCGAGACCGGCTCGCTCACGTAGTACAGACGTATAGCACGACGAGATGGCACATGCATGCATGTAACTACTCTCCATGCTTCGATAGTTTATATTCTTATTAATAATTAATTTGTAAAATAACAATAAAAAATAATGCATTGTATAACTTGTATATATATATATATATAGATATATATATATGCTTTTTCGAGGATTAAGAGCATTTCTAGCAGACACGACATCGGACTCCCGTCCGCATAGTAACCGCTGTTTTCCGGTTTTGGATGGAAAAAATGGCTAGTTCAAATACCGCATCGGAACCCCATACAAAAAAAATTCCGAGCTATCTAGTTTCGCGCCGCGGAAACCCCAACTTCTCGGGGTGGCGAGGTTGTGCGAGCACGAACCCCATCTCTTTCCCCTGTTGGCACGAAGGAACATCCAACTCCTCCTCTTTCCCCCCTCCCGCACCTCCCGCCGCTGCCGCGCGCCGACGCAGATCTCGGTCTACGCTGGTCGTCCCCTCCGATTCTGCCCGGTAGGAACACTCGCATGGCCACGCCGCGTCCGTTCTACCCGCTGGCGCACCCCAATCCCCAATAGATCGGCCGGATTCGCCGCCGTCGCCCGGTTTGAACTCTCCCCAAACCTCCCCGTAGCCGTGGATTTTCCGCCGCCAAGCTCATGATTGCTCGTCATTTGTTGCGCTTGCAGATTGACATGTGCGCGCTTTTTTGTTGGAGGACTCGTCCTCCCCAGACGACTCCAATTTGGAGGAGTTGCTCGACGACATGCACACCAAATGATATCCGTCGTCATGCGCATCTTCGCCTGCGGCATTCTGGCAGACTATGCCGATGAGTATCTTCGCGTAGGTGAAGATACGATGATGGAATATGTCTGTTATTTTTGCAAGGTTATGAAGCGTGTGTATGGGCCAACGTATCTTCGAGCTCCCAATAAAGAATATAACGTTAGATTAATGGCGGAGAACGAACAACGAGGTTGGCCGGGTACGCTGGGCAGCATTGGTTGTATGCATTGGACATGGAAAAATTATTCAAAAGCTTGGCAAGGCTTGTGCTGTGGCAGGAGCAAAGAACCAACAATCGTTCTTGAGGAAGTTGCATCAGAGGATCTTTCGATTTGACACAGTTTTGTTTGCTTTGACAGGTTCTCTCGATGATATCAATGTGTTGCATAGATTCCATCTTCTTTCCCGACTAGCTAAAGGTGATGCCCTGGCTTGCAACTACACCGTCCACGGGGGGGGGACAATAATGGGATACTACTCAACGAGGTCTAGCCCGATTTTGGGATATGGATACACTCAACGATATCATGGACACTTGTGTGATTCTACATAATATGATCATCGATGATTAGAGGGGTTTGAATTTATCATTTTTTCTTTGATAATGTTGACATTCAGGCCAAACCTCTAGAAATCCGGATATTGTTCAGGATTTTCTTGAAACATACTGTCTGAATGAGAGCAGCAACACAGCTCTAGGAAGATCTCATTTGCCACCATTGGCTAGAGGCACGACAACTAGGATTTATTTGTATTTCCAGCCATTTGTTATTTTGTTGAATTGTTGTTGTATCATTTGATTCATATTGTCTCAAAACATTTGTTGTAATTCGTATTATGGTCTGTATCGTCTGACAATAAACATTTGCTGTAATAATTCAGATTATTATTGTTGTATTGTATAAAATATTTGTTGTATCAATTGATTAATTGTGATATTTGCAAAACCCTGTGTTGTGGTTTTGTGGGCTGAAAAACGGTCGCGCGGGCTAGACGCGCCAAACGCGGCGGGCCGCATTTTATTTATGTTGTTATGCGGGCCAAGTTTGGCGCGTCTGGCCTGCGCGACCGTTTTTCAAACCGCAAAACGCGTTTGGGTGGCCTGAATACGCCTATTTGGGATTTACGTTTTGGGTGTTTGGGGTGTGCTAGAGATGCTCTAAGGGAAGGCATATCTGTAGGGATTCGTTGCATAGAAAACAAAAAATTTCCTACCGCGAACACGCAATCCAAGCCAAGATGCAATCTAGAAGACGGTAGCAACGAGGGGATTATCGTGTCTCACCCTTGAAGAGATTCCAAAGCCTACAAGATGAGGCTCTTGTTGCTACGGTAGATGATCACTTGCCGCTTGCAAAAGCGCGTAGAAGATCTTGATCACGGCGCCACGAACGGGCAGCACCTCCGTACTCGGTCACACGTTCGGTTGTTGATGAAGACGACGTCCACCTCCCCGTTCCAGCGGGCAGCGGAAGTAGTAGCTTGATACGTCTCCAACGTATCGATAATTTCTTATGTTCCATGCTACTTTATTGATGATACCTACATGTTTTATGCACATTATATGTCATATTTATGCATTTTCTGGAACTAACCTATTAACAAGATGCCGAAGAGCCGATTGTCGTTTTCTCGCTGTTTTTGGTTTCAGAAATCCTAGTAAAGAAATATTCTCGGAATTGGACGAAACTTTCGCCCGTGGTCCTATTTTTGCACGAAGCTTCCAGAAGACCGAAGAGATAACGAAGTGGGGCCACGAGGCGGCCAGAGGGTAGGGCGGCGCGGCCCAGGCCTTAGCCGCGCCGACCTAGCCTCTGGGCCCCTCGTGTGGCCCCCCCGCGTTGACCCTCCGCCTACTTAAAGCTTCCGTCGCGAAACCCCCAGTACCGAGAGCCACGATACGGAAAACCTTACGGAGACGCCGCCGCCGCGAATCCCATCTCGGGGGATTCTGGAGATCGCCTCCGGCACCCTGCCGGAGAGGGGATTCATCTCCCGGAGGACTCTACACCGCCATGGTCGCCTCCGGAGTGATGAGTGAGTAGTCCACCCTGGACCATGGGTCCATAGCAGTAGCTAGATGGTCGTCTTCTCCTTGTTGTGCTTCATTGTTGGATCTTGTGAGCTGCCTAACATGATCAAGATCATCTATATGTAATTCTATATGTTGTGTTTGTCGGGATCCGATGGATAGAGAGTACTATGATTATGGTGATTATCAATCTATTGTTCATGTGTTGTTTATGATCTTGCATGCTCTCCGTTACTAGTAGAGGCTCGGCCAAGTTTTTACTCTTAACTCCAAGAGGGAGTATTTATGCTCGATAGTGGGTTCATGCCTCCATTGAATGCGGGACAGTGATGTAGAAAGTTCTAAGGTTGTGGATGTGCTGTTGCCACTAGGGATAAAACATTGATGCTATGTCTAAGGATGTAGTTGTTGATTACATTACGCACCATACTTAATGCAATTGTCTGTTGCTTTGCAACTTAATACTGGAGGGGGTTCGGATGATAACCTGAAGGTGGACTTTTTAGGCATAGATGCAGTTGGATGGCGGTCTATGTACTTTGTCGTAATGCCCTGATTAAATCTCACTATATTTATCATATCATGTATATGAATTGTTATGCCTTTCTCTATTTGTCAATTGCCCGACTGTAATTTGTTCACCCAACATGCTTTTATCTTATGGGAGAGACACCTCTAGTGAACTGTGGACCCCGGTCCTATTCTTTACATAGCATACAATCTACTTGCAATTGTGTTTACTGTTTTCTTTGCAAACATCTTCCACTCGATACGTTTAATCCTTTGTTACAGCAAGCCGGTGAGATTGACAACCTCACGGTTTCGTTGGGGCAAAGTACTTGGGTTGTGTTGTGCAGGTTCCGCGTTGGCGCCGGAATCCCGGTGTTGCGCCGCATCACATTTCGCGACCATCAACCTTCAACGTGCTTCTTGGCTCCTACTGGTTCGATTAAACCTTGGTTTCATACTGAGGGAAAACTTGCCACTCGTGCGCATCATACCTTCCTCTTGGGGTTCCCAACGGACGTGTACATCTACGCGCATCAAGCACTTTTTCCGGCGCCGTTGCCGGGGAGATCAAGACACGCTGCAAGGGGAGTCTCCACTTCTCAATCTCTTTACTTTGTTTTTGTCTTGCTTTATTTTATTTACTACTTTGTTTGCTGCACTAAATCAAAATACAAAAAAATTAGTTGCTAGTTTTACTTTATTTACTGTCTTGTTTTCTTTATATCAAAAACACAAAAAAAATAATTACTTGCATTTAATTTATTTTGTTATCATGTCTAGCCCTGTACTTGTTTTTATTTTCACTAGTTAAGCTTAATGGAAAACAACAAAAAAATTAGAGATCTTTATGAACTTTATCTTGAATTAGGACATGATGTGTTTGAAGAGAAAATTAAAAAACCCATGGAACTTTGTTTGCAAAATAGTTGTAGCAATGTTATTAGCATGAACTCTTTGAACACCATTATTGCTAAAGCTATGGAAGAATTTAAGCTTGGGGAAGCTGGTTGTGATATTTTTAGTCCCCCAAGCATGGAGGAGAAAATTTACTTTGATGATACTTTACCTCCTATATATGATGCTTGCAATGATGAACATGATATTTTCAGTCCACCTACTATTGAGGAGAAAATTAATTATGATTCCAATATGCCTCCTATATATGATGATTATGGTGATGAGAATAATAGTGATAGCTATTTTGTTGAATTTGCTCCCACTACAACTAATAAAATTGATTATGCTTATGTGGAGAGTAATAATTTTATGCATGTGGCTCATGACAAGAATGTTTTATGTGATAGTTATATTGTTGAGTTTGTTCATGATGCTACTGAAAATTATTATGAGAGAGGGAAACATGGTTATATGCATCTTAATAATATTAAGTTTCCACTCTTTATGTTGAGAATCTTGAAATTGCACTTGTGTTGCTTTTCTATGCTTGCCACTTTGTTCTTCATGAATCTATTTGTGTACAAGATTCCTTTTCATAGTAAGTGGGTTAGGCTTAAATGTGTTTTCAATTTGCTTCTTGATGCTCTCTTTTGCATCAACTCTTATTACTGAGCCCATCTTAATGGCTATAAAGAAAGAACTTCTTGAGAGATAACCCATGTGTTTTTTTTTACTACAGTACTTTGTTTTATATTTGTGTCTTGGAAGTTGTTTACTACTGTAGCAACCTCTCCTTATCATGTTTTTGTGCCAAGTAGAGTTTCTATGTCAAAGTTGATGTTATATTTGGGATCGCTGCGCAGAAACAGCATTGCTGTCTGTCACGAATCTGGGCACAGTTCTCTGTAGAAAATTCGAAAAAATCTGCCAATTTACGAGCGTGATCCTCAGATATGTACGCAACTTTCATTAGTTTTGAGTTTTTCCATTTGAGCAAGTCTGGTGCCAGCTTTAAATTCGTCTTTACGGACTGTTCTGTTTTTGACAGATTCTGCCTTTTATTTCGCATTGCCTCTTTTGCTACGTTGGATTTATTTCTTTGATCCACTAATGTCCAGTAGCATTATGCAATGTCCAGAAGTGAAAATAATGATTGTGTCACCTCTGAATGAGTGAATTATTAATGATGCACTAACCCTCTAATGAGTTTGCTTGAAGTTTGGTGTGAAGGAAGTTTTCAAGGGTCAAGAGAGGAGAATGATATACTATGATCAAGAGGAGTGAAAGCTCTAAGCTTGGGGATGCCCCCATGGTTCACCCCTGCATATTTTAAGAAGACTCAAGCGTCTAAGCTTGGGGATGCCCAAGGCATCCCCTTCTTCATCGACAACATCATCAGGTTCCTTCCCTGAAACTATATTTTTATTCAATCACATCTTGTGTTCTTTACTTGGAGCGTCGGTTTGTTTTCGTTTTCGTTTTTGTTTGAATAAAATGGATCCTAGCATTCACTTTGTGGGAGAGAGACACGCTCCGCTGTTGCATATGGACACATGTGTCCTTAGGCTTTACTCATAATGTTCAAGGCGAAGTTTCTTCTTCGTTAAATTGTTATATGGTTGGAATTGGAAAATGCTACATGTAGTAATTCTAAAATGTCTTGGATAATGTGATACTTGGCAATTGTTGTGCTCATGTTTAAGCTCTTGCATCATATGCTCTGCACCCATTAATGAAGAAATACATAGAGCTTGCTTAAATTTTATTTGCATATTTGGTTTCTCTAAGGTCTAGATAATATCTAGTATTGAGTTTTGAACAACAAGGAAGACAGTGTAGAGTCTTATAATGTTTACAATATGTCTTTTATGTGAGTCTTGCTGCACTTGTTCATCCTTGAGTTTGCTTCAAATAACCTTGCTAGCCTAAACCTTGTATCGAGAGGGAATACTTCTCATGCATCCAAAATCCTTGAGCCAACTACTATGCCATTTGTGTCCACCATACCTACCTACTACATGGTATTTCTCCGCCATTCCAAAGTAAATTGCTTGAGTGCTACCTTTAAAATTCCATCATTCACCTTTGCAATATATAGCTCATGGGACAAAATAGCCTTAAAAACTATCGTAGTATTGAATATGTACTTATGCACTTTATATTTTATTAAGTTGCTTGTTGTGCGATAACCATGCTT
>NC_061508.1:307806561-307832171 GCF_022539505.1 Lolium rigidum
GAGCCGCTGGACCCAAGGTGGGCCCACACCATAGGGCGGCGCGGCCCATGGCTCCGGCCGCGCCACCATGTGGTGTGGGGCCCCCTCGGCCTCTTTCGCCTCCTTTTCTTCGCGAAACCCTTCGTCCCGAAGACCTAAGCCACAGAGGAATCCTCACGAAGGGTTACAGCCGCCTCTGCGGGGCGGAGAACACCAGAGAGAAAAGAGCTCCCCGGCGGGCAGGAATTCGCCAGGGAAATTCCCTCCCGGAGGGGGAAATCGACGCCATCGTCACCGCCATCGAGCTGGACATCATCTCCATCACCATCATCATCATCTCCACCATCATCACCGCCATCTCCACCGCTGGACATCGTCACCGCTGTAGCAATTTGGGTTTGATCTTGATTGTTTGATAGGGGAAACTCTCCCGGCATTGATTTCTACTTGTTATTGATGCTATTGAGTGAAACCATTGAACCAAGGTTTATGTTCAGATTGTTATTCATCATCATATCACCTCTGATCATGTTCCATATGATGTCTCGTGAGTAGTTCGTTTAGTTCTTGAGGACATGGGTAAAGTCTAAATGTTAGTAGTGAACTATGGTTGAGTAATATTCAATGTTATGATATTTAAGTTGTGGTGTTATTCTTCTAGTGGTGTCGTGTGAACGTCGACTACACGACACTTCACCATTTATGGGCCTAGGGGAATGCATCTTGTACTCGTTTGCCAATTGCGGGGTTGCCGGAGTGACAGAAACCTAAACCCCCGTTGGTATATCGATGCAGGAGGGATCGCAGGATCTTAGAGTTTAAGGTTGTGGTTAGATTTATCTTAATTACTTTCTTGTAATTGCGGATGCTTGCAAGGGGTATAATCACAAGTATGTATTAGTCCTAGGAAGGGCGGTACATTAGCATAGGTTCACCCACACAACACTTATCAAAACAATGAAGATTAATCAACCGTATGTAGCGAAAGCACTAGACTAAAATCCCGTGTGTCCTCGAGAACGTTTGGTCATTATAAGTAAACAAACCGGCTTGTCCTTTGTGCTAAAAAGGATTGGGCCACTCGCTGCAATTATTTCTCTCGCATTTTACTTACTCGTACTTTATTCATCCGTTACATCAAAACCCCCGAATACTTGTTTGTGAGCATTTACAGTGAATCCTTCATCAAAACTGCCTGTCAACACCTTCTGCTCCTCGTTGGGATCGACATTCTTACTTATCGAAGATACTACGATACACCCCCTATACTTGTGGGTCATCAAGTACGCTCGTACTCATACCACTCTTAAATCCCATGCTTAGATTGTCTGAATCGTCTGGAGGAGGACTACGACAACAATGAAGGAGCCGAGATCATCGGCTATGAAGAACCAGACCTCTCTGGAGGTATAGAAGGCGTAGACTACCTCATCGTCTACGGATCCGGGGAGGCTTCCGGAGGAGATCAAGCCTAGAGACATCCAGTAGTAGTAGTAGCCGAGCAGCCCGAACTCTTAGTATTTAGCTGCTCGAGGCAATAAATGTATAATTTAATGAGACTCTTATATTGTAAGCTAAGTTGGGTTCGCCTCGAACCCAGGAGTATCCCTCTTAGGACCCAAGAGGAGCTCCAAGATGATATATGTTTGATGCTTGTAATAATAAGTGAATGAGTTATGGACCCTGCTATGTTCTGTTGTACTACTCTGAGGGATGTAATATTTGCGGAATGGTACTTCGTGTGTTATATCAACGACTGGCATACTACAACATGCAGTGGTATGCAGGGTCACCACACTGTCTCTCCTACTATAGTGAAGATTCAATTTACTCTTCTATTGACAACACTAGTATCACCGTTGTGGTTCATGTTCGTAGGTAGATTAGATCTCACTCGAAAACCCTAAACCACGTAAAATATGCAAACCAAATTAGAGACGTCTAACTTGTTTTTGCAGTGGTTTGGTGATGTGATATGGCCATAATGTGATGATGAATATGTATGAGATGATCATTATTGTATTGTGGCAACCGGCGTGAGCCTTATGGTTGTCTTTAAATTTCATGTTGAGTAGTATTTCAAAGTAGTTGTAATAGTTGCTACATGAGGTGAACAACCATGAAGACGGCGCCATGGACCTTGACGCTACGCCGACGATGATGGAGATCATGCCCGTTGATGATGGAGATCATGTCCGTGCTTTGGAGATCGAAGGCGCAAAGACTAAAGGGCCATATCATATCACATATGAATTGCATGTGATGTTAATCCTTTATGCATCTTATTTTGCTTAGAACGCGACGGTAGCATTATAAGATGATCCCTCACATTAATATCAAGATAATAAAGTGTTCTCCCCTCGTATGCACCGTTGATATAGTTCGTCGTTTCGAAGCATCTCGTGATGATCGGATGTGATAGACTCAACGTTCACATACAACGGGTGTAAGCCATGTTGCACACGTGGAATACTAGGGTTTGCTTGACGAGCCTAGCATGTACAGACATGGCCTCGGGACAACGGAAACCGAAAGGTTGAACACGAGTCATATGGATGATATGATCAACATGTTGATGTTCACCATTGAAGCTACATCATCTCACGTGATGATCGGTTTTGGTGTAGTGGATTTGGATCGTGTACCACTTAACAACTATGAGGGATGTTGTATTAAGTGGGAGTTCATTAGTAATTAGATTAAACCATGAACTAATTATCATAAACATAGTCTGAGTAGTATTTTGAATTAATTTGTAGTAATGGCATCCGTTTTTCTACCAAGCGCTAGTCTTGTTATTGAGATAGAAATACTGTTAAAATCTGACAATAAACTTTACGGACTGGTACCGTATTGTTAATGAATCAAGAAATGATTAAGTCCTATTGCAAACTTTTAGTAAACCTCACATTGTTGATTCAAAGAACTATGGTTTCAATTTGTACCTAAAGTTATCTTGTCTCCATGAAACTTGAAGTTCAAATCTGTTTGAAAAGTAAGGAGCTGAAAATTTAGTTTTCGTAAATAATCAAGGTATGAGATATATGTGATATCTAAGACCTTATTGCAAGATGATAGAATATAATTTTGTGAGACTACATAAACTCATAAGTTTTATGGGAATGTACGAAGGTTGAAGACGCAAGGCGTCCCAATCCTCCAACCATTGGGGCACTAACGATATTCGCATATCCATGAAGTGATCATCCTTAGTATGCACCGTTGCTAAGACTCGTAGTTTCGTAGCATCACGTGATGATCGGGTGTTATAGATTCTACGTGTGCTTACAACGGGTGCAAGCCAGATTTGCACATGCGAATACTAAGGTTAAACTTTACGGGCCTAGCATGTACAGACATGGTCTCGGAAAAGTCGTCATGATATGATGGATAAAATTATGAGTGAAATTGTTCATCATATTACAAAGTTACTAATAGTGAAATCTGAAACACTTGTCATATGATGATCAACTTCAAAGTAAGAACCTCAAGGTTATTGGTATTTGACCAACAAACCTAGAAGTTATTGAAGGTGAAGTGTTTTCTCGAGAATGAGGAAAGCTAAAAGAGAAACTACAAAAGATATTTTGGCAGAAAGAAAGAAAAGACTAGAAAGTCTAGCTCAGGTGTATATACATGATATACATGTTATGGATGTATTCCTTGTTTGGTCACATAATGAAATTCTTGGGTATTTGTACCAGATTGGTTGGTATGAGATGTCATACAATATAACGCAATACAAGAATATGATGGCCTAAGTGACTGATAAGGAATATGGTAATAATGCACATCTGGAACATAATAAAGTGTTATTATGCTTATCGTTGGCATTCTACCTAGCCCTTAGAATTTATAATAAAGAACTTAATAATTGTTATTTTGCTCTGGTCAAATGAAAACAATGAGTTGTTCAAATTATGACATTACTCCATGTACGATGGATAAGTTATTATAAATCTTAATGGTGAAGCACACATACATAACACTGACGCTAAAATGCCATAAGGCAATTGATTTGAATTCCACTTATTTGTGGAACCGCCATTTAGGTCATGTTGGAAAGGAACGCATGAAGAAACTCCATGCAAATGGATTATTGGAGTCATTTGATTTTTGAATCATTTGGCGCTTGCAAATCTTTTCTAAAAGAGAATGACTAAAATACCGTTCATAGGTCAAGAGTTGAATGGGCAATAAACTTAGTGAAAACATACATGATGATGTATGTGGTTCACTGGACATAGTTGTGTGCGGGAGATTGTTCTACTTCATAAAAACTTCAAACAATGAATTGAGTATATATATGTGGATATATTTGATAAGAAAGAAGTTTGAAACATTTGAATAGATTCAAATAAATTTCAGCATGAAGTGGAAATCATCGTAATAGAAAAGTCAAATATCTATGATTAGATCATAGTGGAAATTATTTGAATTACTAGTTTTAGTGAACATCTAAGAGAGTTATGAAATTGTTCTACAACTCACGTTTCTTGGAGTATCATAGTGATGATGAAGTATCCGAGAGATGTATCCAAACCTTGTTGGGTCAATGATGAAGATAAAATATTAATGCCATTATATATTTTGTGGATTATGCTTTAGAGACTATCGCTTTTACACTAAATAGAGCATCATCATGATCCGTTGAAATGACACCATACAGGTTATGGCATGGGTATAAACCCTAATAGTCTTTTTTTAAAATTTTGGTCTAAACCAAAATCGGATGAATGTCTTTGTTGGTTATCCCAAAGAATTGATTGGGAATTCTTTCCACTATGAAGTAAACAACAAAAGTGTTTGTTAATGTTACTTGCTTATTTCCAAGAAATTGTTTTCTAGCGAAGTATTTGAGTGGGAGGACAATAGAACTTGATAAGGTTTATGAACCTGAGCATAATGATCAGAGTAGCGCAGCATCGGAAAATTGGTTCCGGAAGCGGTCACGACGATCATGGCTCCCATGACTACAATAGTGTTTTAACCATGGAGATCGAACTACATACTGAACCTTGTAGGTATGGTTTACTTTGTGATCAAATAAATGATTTGTGGACAAAGGATTGATTTTAAACAATGATAAACCAACTACAAACAAAGAAGTTATGATGGGCCCTGACTCCGTTAAAATGGCTATACGCCATGAAATTCAAGATAGATAAATACTTTTTGAAAGTAAATGGATCTATAAAATTGATGGACTTGGATGAAATATCATTGAAGAAGCTTGACTTGTCGAAAAGTTGTTTACGATAAAGTTCAAAGAGTTGACTACGATAAGATTAGATCTTCCGTAGCAATGCTTATAGTCTATGTGGATTATTCTAGTAATCACTACATATTTCTTTTATGAGATATGTTAGTAGGATGGCAAAATACATTACTTATCGTAAGTATGTATTAAAGGTGTATACAAGATACAACCAAGAGTTTTTCTGGTCCGTGGAATACTAGATAGGTATACAAACTTCAATTGGATGAAGTGAGTATCACGGAGTTGGAATCTTCACTAGATGAAACAGTCAAAGAGTTTTGATTTCATCAGAGACGATGAAGAGGCTTGCATTTGCAAGAAATTAAGTGGGAGCGCTGAGACATATTTATAATACTTTATGTAGATGACATATAGTTGGTTATAAATAATGTAATTATATACTTGATTAAAAGGTTTCATTGAGAATTAACTTTAATGAAAGGATATGGACTGAAACAAATTTTGTGTCAACATCTATAAAGATAGATTGAAACACATAATAAGTTTAAGTCAAAGTACATAGAATAGATATTGAAATAGTTCAATATAGAAATATTAAGAAAATATTCTTGTCATGTGAAGGTTTAACAAGACTTGAGTGTATCTGACACTCAATGAGTAAAAACACATGAGTGATTATAGATCACGAATAATATGTACACAATCAGATGTCCTGTGCTATAAAGTGTTATGAGCATATACCAGAATGATTCATATGATGATCATTGGACAACTGTAAGAATATCCTTGAGTACTTTAGAAGAACTAAGGATATATATATATAGTTTTGTATGGGGTAATGACAAACAAATCGCTGTAAAGTGTTGCACCGATATTAGTTTGATCACATATAAAAATAAAATTCAAATCTCAAATTAGGCTAAGTGTTATTTAAAAGGTAGCACAATGAGATAGAAGTTGTCTATGCTAGATTTAGAAGAGTTCTAAATATTGTGAAGGATTCTACAAAAGAAGACAGAGTATGTCATTGTTTTGACAATGACATAGGATGTTAAGTCAAGAGGTTCTTTGAGAACTTGGTGTAGTTCCGACAGAGTCAGAACTTTGAAGCTATATTGTGTGTGACAATATTAGTGACATATTTCAGACCGCGGAATTAAGGTTCCACCGTAAGACCAAACATATTTAATGCCGACTCATTTGAAAATGAGTGATGCGTTGAGACGCAAATGAATTACAAAATACATACGTTTCTGAGCAAGTCAGATCCGTTGACTAAAACCTCTCCTGTGAGCAAAACATGATAAAGCACCGGAAGACCAAGGTGTTATATCTTTACATATGTAAACTAGATTATTGACTCTAGTGCAAGTGGGAGACTGTTGGATATATGCCCAAGAGGCAATAATAAAATGGTTATTATAATATATCTTTGTGTTTATGATAATGTTTACATACCATGCTACAATTGTATTAACCGAAACATTGATACATGTGTGTTATGTGAACAACAAAGAGTCCCTAGTAAGCCTCTTGTATAACTAGCTTGTTGATTAATAGATGATCATGGTTTCGTGATCATGAACATTGGATGTTATTAATAACAAGATTATGTCATTATATGAATGATGTAATGGACACACCCAATTAAGCGTAGCATAAGATCACGTCATTGTTATTTGCTATAAGCTTTCGATACATAGTTACCTAGTCCTTATGACCATGAGATCATGTAAATCACTTATACTGGAAAGTTACTTTGATTACATCAAACGCCACTGCGTAAATGGGTGTTTATAAAGGTGGGATTAAGTATCCGGAAAGTATGAGTTGAGGCATATGGATCAACAGTGGGATTTGTCCATCCCGATGACGGATAGATATACTCTGGGCCCTCACGGTGGAATGTCATCTAATGTATTGCAAGCATATGAATAAGTTCATAAGAGACCACATACCACGATACGAGTAAAGAGTACTTGTCAGGAGACGAGGTTGAACAAGGTATAGAGTGATACCGATGATCAAACCTCGGACAAGTAAAATATCGCGTGACAAAGGGAATTGGTATCGTATGTGAATGGTTCATTCGATCACTAAGTCATCGTTGAATATGTGGGATCCATTATGGATCTCCAGATCCCGCTATTGGTTATTGGTCGGAGAGAAGTCTCAACCATGTCTACATAGTTCGCGAACCGTAGGGTGACACACTTAAGGTTTGATGTCGTTTAAGTAGATATGGAATATGGAATGGAGTTCGAAGTTTTGTTCGAAGTCTCGGATGGGATCCAGGACATCACGAGGAGTTCCAGAATGGTTCGGAGAATAAGATTCATATATAAGAAGTCATTTTCTAGGTTTGAAAATGATCCGGTATTTTTCCAGGAAGGTTCTAGAAGGTTCTAGAAGAGTCCGGAAGAAATCGGCATGGAAGGTGGAGTCCCAGGGACTCCACCCACCTTGGCCGGCCAGCCTAAGGGAGGAGGAGTCCCAAGTGGACTCCCCACCATGGTGGCCGGCCACCCCACCAAGGAAAGGGGGGAGTCCCACTCCCCCTAGGTTTGGTCACATGGAAGGTTTATGTTGGGGTCTTATTCGGAGACTTTGACCTAAACCTTGGGGCTTCCACCTATATATAGAGGGGAGGAGAGGGGCTGGCCGGCCAGATCAACACCACCATGGCCGCACCCCCTCAAGGCTGCCCTAGCCGGCGCCCCCCTCCCAAACCCTAGCGGTTCCCTCCTACCTCTCTCTCCCACATAGCTTAGGCGAAGCTCGTCGGAGATCTCCACCACCACCGCCACCACGCCGTCGTGCTGCCGGGATTCCGAGGAGGATCTACTACTTCCGCTGCCCGCCGGAACGGGGAGAAGGACGTCGTCATCAACACCGAACGTGTGACCGAGTACGGAGGTGCTGCCCGATTGTGGCACCGTCAAGATCTTCTACGCGCTTTTGAAAGCGGCAAGTGATCGTCTACCGCAGCAACGAGAGCCTCCTCTTGTAGGCTTTGGAAATCTTCAAGGGTTAGTCTCGTTCATCCCCTCGTTGCTCCCATCTTCTAGATTGCATCTTGGCTTGGATTGCGTTCTCGCGGTAGGAAATTTTTTGTTTTCTATGCTACGAATCCCTACACCCTTATCATTCCCAGGGCACCCAAGCGGCTCTCCCGCCCTCGCCTCCGGATTGGACCGCGGTGGCGACAAGCCGTGGTGCCAAAGGCGCCCAGGATCGGGGCAGGCAACGGTGCCTTTTCTTTGGGGCGGTAGGGGCGGTCACATCGAAGATAGCCAAGGGCAATGGCCACGGCAATGCCCCCGGTCATGAGGCGGCTGTCGACAACTTCTCCACATCGTTGCTCGTGGAGGCTAGTGCGGAGCTGATCTGCACCACCCGGCGGTGATCCAACCGGATGTGAGTTCGGGATGCGTGGCAACCGGCGAAAACCGAGCTCCAACTATGGTTAGGGCGGGTAATGGCGGCATCTTCGCGCCGTTGAAGGTAACGACTCTGTAGCCATAGCATGTTCGTCGCTTAGGTTGTTCCGGGGAAACCCTAGATATGGGTCCCCCAAATCAAACGATGGCGACAGGTGGAGCGGCTGCATATGCCGCGTGGACGATGGCTGGTCTCGGCGGCATGGTGCAATGGTGTCTTGGTGATGACATATCATGATGTACGCGCGCAAGGCGGGATTGCTCTATGGTTCTATGGTGACGGGTTTTGTAGCGTGTGCATGAGGTGCTTGCTAAGCGTCTCCTAAATCGTATGAGCGTCCTGTTTTGCCTAGAGAGTGTCTTAGGATATGTGATGTTCTCGGCTCCTAGTTAATCAGGGTTTTCGTGTTTTCAGGATATATGACCATGTTGGCATGATCTTCACTCATTCTCGGGTGTATAGGTGTTGCCCACTCATTCTCGGGTGTATAGGTGTTGCCCAGTAGCTTTGTTTATTTGATGTATGATCTTTGTTAGACCATTGTTAACTAAATTAATAAACAAGGTCATATGCATCGATCGATGCATAGTTTGGACATAGTCTCCTTTCCGTAAAATATGTGAGAGGAAGTACATGAAAAGATCTGAAGAAGGTGGAAGGACAACATAACGAGGTCAGCAGCAACCCATGAGAGTCGTGATGACACAAGGGATTCTCAACACGAAGCAAGTGTTCCAACTCTTTAGAAGGCACTGTGTGTATCCCATTAAATCATAATTTACTTTATCCAGGACACGACGGTCTAGTCGATAGCGTGAGGTTTGGAGCGAGAGCACAACCATTTAACCGGTTCTTCGCTTCTACCTTTTCCACAAAAAAGGCCTAAGACCATATATTATCTAAAACTGCTATTACAATAACATATTTACAAGAAAAGAAAATAAAACTTTGAAAATTTCAGCAGCACTGTCTTCCTCCTGCATTCCTCGATGGCACGCCTTGAGCAAAGTTCGGTGCCGCCTCTGCGCCTTTGTGATCTTAGGAGATCATCGTCCAGAGAAGCTAGTACCGCGATGGGCTAGGGGATAATCCTAACTCCAGCCAAACAAAGATGGGGAACACAAAACTAGAAAGCTTCCCGACAAAGCAGTATCTGGCCCTAAGCTTCATCAAGCGGAGGCGGAACTTGAAAACACTAGTACGTTGCGATATAAAAGATTTTGAAATTTGACTCTTTCTTGACAGTGAATCTTTTCTCCCGGATTTGGAAATTGAGCCTAATAGTGCATAAAAGATCGTGTCTTCAGCCACACGCACACACACGGTTCAACTGACAAAATTCGTATTAGAGCAAGTACAATAGAGTCCAGTCAGCTGACTATAAGACATTAAATAATATATTTTAGATGAGTTGGAGGAAAGAGAAGAGGAGAGAGAAGGGAGGTGGGCTACTATGCAATAGCCAGCTCTTGCACGTGCTCCTAGGCACTTTGTGAGAGTGAAAGGTGAGCCATATGTTAGTAAAGTGTTTCATTCTTATAGCCAACTATTATACATGTTAGCTATAAGATGACTACAAATGATATAATATCTTGTTATAGCCAGCAGTTGGCTATACTATTGGAATTGCTCTTACAGCTGATAACTTGCATTGCGAGGCTTCCAATGGTCAGCAGCACCTGTCATTGTGGGACGGCGGAGTCGCTGGCCGGTTGTTGGCGGTAGGCGGTAGCTCACCAGCAGCTGCGTGTGGTTGTCACTTGCTTCCATCAACGCCCCTTGTACGCAATGTGGGTCAAATGAATCTTGTTTTGGGGCGTTTTTGACAGCCACATGTCGTGCGCCCCGTTGAGAAGCGTCGCGGCTTCGCGTGAGATTCTTCGCCACCGTCTCGTGGAGGTCGCCGTCGCCGCGCAGATTCGTGCGCCGGGGAGAGCCACACGTACGCCACGCGCACACAGCGATCGCCGTGAAGATGAGTAGTAGATTATTATCCTGTCCCTTGGAAGCTCTGCTCCCCCTGTGCTTTGCGTCTCGTTGGCAGAATAAAGGACGATTAGAGGGACCCAAAAAAATGCACCAGAAACCAACTTTTTGTTGTGAGCAACCCAGCAGTGAACGAATCCTGAAATCCTACGTCCGATCAAGACTAGATCAATCCTGGGAGCACCCCCTCACCTCCGCCGGCGTTGACAGGCACCCGCACACCACACCACGCATCGACCCGAGCCTGCTGACTCAGATTATCCGGTTTAAAACCTTTAGATTATTCTAATTAAAATCTGGATAATCTATATTCACATGCTATTTGCTATACTATATGATACATCGTATCTGGAACACCACTTTAAAATTGGATATGCTTAACCACCGAATTCTTTAAAATCGAATATGGATACCTTAAAATGGATCCGGTGCCGGTTTTGGTGTGGAAACTATCTTATCTGTTTACATCCCTACTTAAGTCATTCGCTAAACAAGCAGCGGAAGAAGTGACTAAGACACGGCCGTAGGACCCCATGCATTGCTCGTTTTCATTTGTGATTGGCCACTAAGCTGGCATGATGTCAACAATGGCGTGCACTCGGCCGCCGCGAAGAAGCTTTTCTCCAGGCACCGGTGGAGATGTTCATGGACGACCCCTACATAGACAATGGTGCCAAACTCCTCAGTTACAAATATGACAAATGGCTGGTCAATGAAGAAATCCACGGGCACAAGCGGGGGTTCCTTGGGGAAGCTCGCGCCAAGCATCCTAGAGGAAGTGCCCACCACCGCTTGGGTACCGTCCTCGTTCACATTGATGATAGCTTTGTGGTTGTGGATGATACTCTCAGCTGTCGCCATGCCTAGATGAACATATTCCATCTATTTCAATGAATAAGACGTCTTTATTTTCTATGCTTTTGCTTGACTAACAATTACTCTAAATATAAAGATTGTCGGTATAAAGTTAATATCATTATAAATTGTTTTTCAATACAAATTCAACGATACTAATTACATAGTATAATATAATTAAGATTTTGTTGCTCAAATTTTTAGTTAAAATTCATCTTGAAATATGTGTGTCTTATTTATGGAAACAGAGGTATACTTTGGGCTATGGCTGCTCCGAAAATTTGTTGCTATATATCGCTTTTTTTTCTCAGGGATGTTGCTACCACCTTTCAGTTTTTATTGTTTTTGTTGTTGAGTTCTTCAGTACAGATTTGGAAGGGGGAGAAAAGTACACGAGTTCGGTACAAACACAACAAAGAATCAGGTCTCTGTGCATCTTTTGCATATCGTAATATTTAGGAACCCGGGGCGTCGCAGCCAAATCTCAAACCGCTGAGATCTAATTAATGGATCACACGGAAGAGCTGGCTGAGGACGCGCTTGCCGCCATCCTCAGCCGCCTAGGGCCGCGGGACCTCGCCGCGTCCCGCTGCTTATGCAAGGCGTGGCGCGCCATCGTGGACGCCCGGCGGCTGCTGCTCCCACACCTCCTCCCGCATTCGGTGGAGGGCATCTTCGCAAACTGTAGCGACTACAATCATGAAAACTACCATGAATACCATCGGCCGCACTTCCTCGGCCGCCCCTCCACGCAGCATCCCGGCGTCGACTACGGCAACCTCCACTTCCTACCTGGCTACACCGACGAAGATCACGCCGCAGCCATCGTGGATCACTGCAACGGCCTCCTACTCTACGACTACGAGAGGGAGTTGTGTGTGGTCAACCCCGCGACGCGACGGTGGGAGCGTCTTCCGGCAGACACGGCTTTCTACGGAGAATGTTGTGCCGCGTATTTGGCGTTTGATCCTGCCGTGTCGCCGCATTACGAGGTGTTCTCGATCCCGCGCGCCCAAGGATCTAGGCTTGTTTGACCTGAGTGACTGCAAGCCAGCCAAAGTGCCACCAGAAGAGCTCGTCGAAGAGAACTTCACGGTAAGTTCGAGCTATTTCTCAAAAGTTCGGTGGAGCGTGGAGGTTCCTCAGCACTCGAGAGAATGGCCGCGCGCCACCCATGTTGGCACTCCAAGTTTTCTCGTCAAGCACGGGAGAGGTCGTTTGTTAGGGAAGGCAAGGCTACGACGAGAGTGCTTAACGTGCGGGCAGGATTATGGTTCATGGGTCGTTGGATCTCGAACTGGATCAGTAGATGGCGATTCAGCGCGTATTGGCATGGAGCATTATATGTGCTGCTATACCACGGCACATTTGTCATGAGGTAATAGAAATCATGAAAAAAATGAAGCTAAGTTCCCTTGTCAGCTCTAGCTTGTGTGCTGGAATTTGGATAACCTCCCCTAACAATTGTTGACAATTTTGATGGCGTTTTTGTAGGTTATCATTGTCTGATGGCAAGTACCAAGTAGTAAGAACTCCAATAGATGACAAGGAATCCAAATATGTACAACATCACCTTGGGCGATCAGAGAAGAATGTGTTGTTTGCAGAGGTCGTTAATGATCGAATTCGGATTTGGACCCCGAGTGAATCAGGCGGTAAAGTGGGTGTTAAAGTATAATATTGACTTTGAGCCATCAATTTCTTGCATCTTCACGAAGGGAATCTGCAAACCTTGGATCTTAGATAATAAGCATGTTCTTGATGAATATGGCAATAACAAATTGCTAGCGGGAGAGACTTTTGATTTTCACTCGGATGAAGATAATATTCTGGATACCAACGATGATTATGGATACCGTCGTCCATACAATCAGTTACTTGGACTTCACCCCTACAAGGAGATCGCTTTCTTCATCATTGAGCCAGCAGTGGCTTACCATTTGGATAGCTCAAAAGTTCAATACATAGGTTGCACAATCTTGAGCCACGGCAGTTCTAGATTGTGCATAGAGGAGTCATTCCTATACACCCCTTGCATGATTGGAGATCTTCGAGAAAATGCAAGCGCATTCAAAGATTAACTTATATACAATTAATTTGTGGTGCAAACTTGTTTTTTTTTACTACTATATGTTTGCTCAGTTGCCATGACACTTATAATCTTGTAAGTTACTTTGTCGGAAACTTTTAATTCTACATCCACCGGGCAGGCCTGTTAATTTGGAGCTACATTCACCAAAAAAGTTGCAGCCTGGTACCACAATTATACACTCACATGAAATAACTTTGATAATAAAAAACCATCTCTCTCTTTTACAAGATAAATAAACATTTTATCAATTGGACATTGAACTTTCCAAATAACCTCTATTACAAACAATCTGGGACCTTAGAGCAAGTGACACTTAGCTTGAGAACCTAAAAGTAATGGACTGCCATAACATGTGACTCAGTCGGAAATTGATACAACAGGGTGTCAGTGGTGGATGAAATCGGGCCGCTCGCTACGATCGGGGTGGATTTACGGATCATGTCAGGTGTTACCCCAGAGTTGTCACGTTCGCGCAATAAATTTTCCTAAAAGTAATATAATTAGCCCCATGTGTACAACTAGGCTATGTTGTTGTGCGGTGTTCAGAGCCGTTTTTCCATTATGACTGGATACATGTCCATCATGTGTAACTTCCTTTCCATTCAACTTTCAAAGTCTCCTAAAAAGGAGCTGGACCACTTTGACAGCCATTAACATCGAAAAAACAATAGTTGCCATTGCATGCATCCCATCGATCGTTTCGTTTCAAGTACGCAAGCCCAATGTTTAGCTAGATGACACGGGCACATGGATCACATGCAATGAGGTGCTCTGTACTATGAACCGATTCACCTCCAGATCAACTAAGACCGTGCACTGTGGTAGGAAAAGGCAGTTCAAAGGCTTCAATGAGTCTTCCACACATAGTAGAGAGCATCGGTTTAATGGACCTAACAAGAAAACCGCATCAACTTGATGGTTCGCTTCTTTGCATGCATTTGTGGGTTCTTGTAGCACAACCGTGTGTGAAAGTGCCCAAAAAAAGTAGAAAAGAGGTAGTTGTTTATTTAACCATGGAACCCACAAGTGATTTCTCACATAGCAGAGAAACCAAGCAGGTTCCTAACTCCGACATTTTTTGCTTTGATCTGAACCTACATAGTGCAGTTCTCAAAAAAAAAAAAACCTACATAGTGCATGGTATTAAGAACATAATGACCTGAACTACAGCTGCTCTGAAAAGCATTGTGTATAAAAAAGCTTATATTTTTAGAACAAAGGTAGTAGCATAAAACACATATTAGTAACACGATTCTTAAGTCCTTAGCTTAACAAAAGCACCGGTGGACAGATGTAGACACAACAGTAGGCTCCCGTTGGTGTTTTCATTTGTGTGATTGGCCACTGAACTCGCCTGATGTCAACATTGCTGGTGTGTAAAAGAAGAACTAAGTTTTTAAAATGATAATGTCATTCATTTCTTTAAACTAAAGAAGACCCTAATATTTGCCAACTTGCATCTACGTACATATGGTAGGGTTTTTCTTAGACTCTGTTTATCTTGTGACCGGGGACACAAGTATATTCCTAATGTCATTCCCTTTCAACTTTCAAGGTTTCCCAAAACAAGAGGAGTTGGATCACTTGACAATAGTTACCATTGCATACATATAAGTACCACACTCTCTAAAAGAATAGAATGCGTATAATGTAGTAAATGAAAACACATAGTAATATGTTTCTTAAGCAACGACGAAGATGCGACGGTTGGCCCTGGTTGGCGTTCTCGTTTGTGGTTGGCCACTGAACTGGCCCGACATCAACATTGTTGGCGTGCACTCGGGTGCGGCGAAGACGCTTCTCGCCAGGCACGGTTGGAGATGGTTCAAGGACGGTCCCAGCGAAGACGATGGCGCCAGACCTCTCCTCGATTACAAAGAAGGCAAACGGATGGTCAGCGACGAAATCCACGGGTGCATGCGTCACGAAGCTCGCGCCGCACATCATGGAGCCGGTGACCGCCGCTGCCTCGGTACCATCCTCATTCACCTCGATGACAGCCTTGTGGACGATACTCTGCAGAGCGAGCGGCCTTTCGCCCTCCACCATGTCGTGCAGGTCGGCTTCTTCCTCGTCGAACGCCGCCTGGAGTCCCAGGCTCTGGAGAACGGCGGACATGTCCCCCGAGAAGGTTAGCTTGAACCTGGGCAGCCGGAATTTCCCGACCTTGACGAGACTCGTCGGCAGGTGCTCCCGCATGAAGTCCGAGCTGGATGACGACGCGATCGTGCGTATGAGGCCCGCGAGACCGTCGCGGGCGTCCGGGAGGAAGATACACATGGAGAATCTAGGCGGGGGCGAGAAGCGGTCGTGCATGCCTTGTTTGTACGGGAGCTGGAGCACCTTGAATCCATCGTGGCAGGCGATGTACTCGCGCCCCCAGCTGCGCATGAAGGGCACGTCGAAGGTGCTTCCGTCGAGGCGGTGGAACTTGCCGTCCACGGTGTACTCCTTGAGGAAAGGATCCTGCCACGTGCCCTTGAAGTAGACGGCGTTGGCGACGATGACGTCGGTCTGCCTGGAGACTTGCCCGTCGGTGAGGAGCGAATCGATGAGGTTGTTGGTCGCGGCGGCCGCCCACGCGTTGATTTGTTTCACGGCTTTTGCTGGCTGCACCACACGTACGTAGACGTAAGGAAT
Organism: Lolium rigidum; assembly: GCF_022539505.1. Lineage (NCBI taxonomy): Eukaryota > Viridiplantae > Streptophyta > Magnoliopsida > Poales > Poaceae > Lolium > Lolium rigidum. The sequence continues at coordinate 307,822,776 of NC_061508.1, forward strand.
GATTAGAGTCACTTGGGAAACAAGAAGGCACGACACGAGTGAATGAGTTTCGCCATGGAAAAAAAATCAGTTCATTTAAATTATGTTTTAATTTGGGCTGTTCGGTTAGTCTAGACTAAATCATATATGTGCTCTTCATCGGCTAGATCGAACCCTAGCTATGCCCAACTCATGTGTACAGAATCTTTCGAATTCCTCCTTCCGGCCCTAAACATTAATATTCACACGATGTTTAAACATTATTGAGTTTGAAATTCAAATTTTACTTGAAAATCTTGTCCCATTATTTCACGAAATCCTTGGCCGGCCCCTTGGAGATTTATTTTCTTACTTTGGACACGACAAGATGGAGAAAGAGCAGTTACCGACTGACCTGTTGGCGGAAGTCGACGGCGCGGGTATCTGCCTTGAAGGACTGGGCGGCGGCGCGGCGGAAGTCGGGCTTCAGCGTCCGGGTCTGGTCGTGCCAGACGCCGCACTCGAAGGACACGCGCGGCCCGCCCTTGAGCGAGCGGTCGGCGAGGGCCTGCTCCGCCAGGCCCCGCACGGTGTCGGCGAGCTCGTCGCGGGAACTCGCGCCGAGGACGGCGAGGAACTCCTGCAGAGTGGCGCCTCGGGCGCCGGTGGCCGTAAGGGCGAGCGCGGCGTAGATGGACAGCGGCGAGAAGATGAGGTTGCTGCCGCCGGCGCCCGTTTCTGCGAGCTCGCCCAGGAGGCGTAGGGCGAGCGCCGTCGGGCCGAGCGGCTTGGTGGTGGTCGCTGTGGAGTCCATCGCGAGATCGAGACCACGGCGTCTTCGTACGTTGACCTAGGAGGAGGATGTCAAAGCGATCTATATTTGTACTAGTAGAATCCAGCGTAGGAGCCCGAGACGGAATACGTTACGTTTACGGACTACGGCCGATCCAACCGTAGCTCGAGTTAGGGAAAGATACTACTCCTCACGGTCTGATCTTGGAGCATGCATACTAGATATCTGCACAAGAAAAAGTGTGTTTCTTTACCGTGCATATGTTGATCTCTTATTTATTTAGAGGTGTAAATAGGTAGGATAATTTTCACATTAAATAAATATGATCAAAGATGTGCTACGAGCAAAATCACGGGATTTTTATAGTTGGCAGTCCGAGAAGAGGCTCACATTATGATGGCCATCACTTTTTTTTCTTCTAGCTTTTCTTAGGTGGCTTATCCATGTTGAGACTCTTACGCTCCTTAGTGATACTTACGCTATAACTGCTTTGATGTGATTTGTTTTAATAAAGATTTGTATGCATCAATTGATGCAGAGGCAGAAGTACCCCACTTCAAAAAAGAAGTAAATAAGCCATATAAATTTATCAAAAAATTGACACCTCTAAGTTTAACTATTGTTACTAAAAATATAAATATTTACAATATAAAATCAATATTAGTAGAGACATGTTTATATATATTTAGTAAAAAAGTAATAAATAGCTTAGCGTAAATAAGACAATTTAGTAATTTAGTAATGTAATAAATATATTTAATGAATTAGTTTGAGTCAAAAAGTAGGGTAACCATCGTGATGGACCGAAGTACGAGTCACCATTTTCAAAAACAACCGGAACAAATATTGCGGGACAATTCTTATCTTCCAACACCATCATCCACATCAGGAAGGAGATCACATCATCGAATGAAGGATCCAAGATCACTCTACCATGTGCCATCCCCGTTTGACATGGAGGCGAAAAAAGGGTACCGATATCCAAATTTAATCTATTAATTGTAATGGGGACATAGATTTTTAGCTCCTAGGCACCCGTGCTCCTGCAATTTAAAAAAAATAAAAATCACATTTATGTGTTTAAAAAACATTAAAAGATTATGGTGTAGCCAATAAATTATTTTGTAAACATGCAAAATTTTAATTTCAAATACAAAATATTCTAGGCTACACAAAAATGACAAGTGAATCTGGGTATGCATATTTCAAATATTAAATTTCAACAAATTTTGTCTTTTTGTGTAGCCTACAATATAAATAATTTGATATCAAAAGTTGTCACGCTTGTAATGTCCAGATTTATTTTTAAAATAAATATGTATGACTTTCGATTTTTTTTAAACAGAAGAACCGGTACCAGGAGCCAAATACACTTTTCGTTGGAATGACCCTTTTATTAAAAAGGGTAGAAGAAGTAGGGCGAATTGGATGAAATCTGGGGATGGAAACACCTATTTTTTCACAATTTTGCGACGGCTTGAAAGAAGAGGAACTTGATAAAACGCTTCAAGGAAGAAGGAGGAGGTTCGATAGAAGAGGAGAAGGACTTGGAAGTGCATATTAATAACTATTTTGAGTCTTTGGTTTCCAGGGAGGTGACGGATGCAGACGAGGAGGTTGTTAACAAGGTGACTCCTTGTGTCACCGAAGATATGAATGCAAGTCTTTGTGCTCCCTATTCACGTGAGGAGGTTAAGAAGGCCTTGTTTAATATTGGGGATCAAAAAGCTCCAGGTCCGGACGGTCCCCACGCTATTTTCTACAAGAGATACTGGAGTCTTATTGGGGAGGAGCTTACAGATGAAGTTATGAATGCTATTAGTTCTGGGGCTGTACCAGAAGGATGGAACAATACCAACATCGTGCTTATACCCAAGGTTGATAATCCAGAGAGTATTTATCAGTATAGGCCGATTAGCCTTTGCAATATATTATATAAGGTGATTTCAAAGATACTGGCAGCAAGACTAAAAGCAACTAGATTTAAATGTGCGCCTTGGCGCACGACCCCGTAGAGCTCATGCCAATGTTTATCTCTAATAACGATGATGAAGGAGCTACCAACATATGATACCATTCAACTGTTTTCGTATTGAAATTCTAAACATATTAGATTCGGTACAAAATAATATGATGATTAGATCCCAGGCGTAACAATACGGTGCAATGAGGAAACAGTCTATATAAAGCAGATGATAGCTTTTCTCAAGACAACTAATTTCATAGAACAAATTTTTAGAACAATTCAAACTCTTGTTCTGAGGAAGAATAAAGGTCAATACATAATAGAAGGTCACTTCGGCATATGAGGAAGAGCACTTGCTAATATCAAGAACAATAAAATATTTGGAGCAGCACGATCCCGTGAATTCATGTTGATTTACATTTTACATAACAACGGTAGATATAAGGTGGAAAGAGTCAGTCCTGAGTCAGAGCGAGGATTGCCCCGCCACACAGTATCTGCAGCAGGCAAGTCGGTTGACGCCGTGCCACATCAGCTGCAGCCCGTCAGAGGCAGGCAGCCTGCACGTGCATATACGTTACCAGTCAATAGCTAGTGCTGAAAAAAGTAAAAGAGTTGCTCCATTTGTGTAAGTTTTGCTAGCATTTTAATCGGAAAATGAAGTGTAAATGTGTAACCATCGCTCTATGTGCTGTGTTGGAAATCAAAGTTGTAACTGTATCAATGCAATGTGAAGTTTCATCCAATGTGTGCCTTATAGAACTGAAATGAAATGTATGTTTTCAGGCTTCCTCCTTGTAGATCTGAACTGAAAAGTATGTTTTCAGACCTGCAAATATACAACTGTAAAGAAAATTGAACGATTATGCTCCAGCTATAGTCTAGCACTTAAACTCAACGAAAATATTAAGCCATACAAGCAGGCATTCGTAATTTGTTATCATCAATTAAAATTCAAATACTAACAACCATACAAGTCTGGCACTGAAAAGCATAAGGTAAAAGTAGATAAGCTTGCACTTGCTTCTTCATCATGTTCCTCTACACCTTAATCTTGAAACAACAGTGGCTTCCTTTTGACATTTCTGCTTGGCTCCAGGGATTTTGCAGTAGCTCTCCCTGAATCCATGTTTGATAAGCAACCTTGTGAGGATTGATCATGCCCTCATGGGCATTCAAGCTGACAAAAAGCAGGGTCAAGTTGAACTGATATTTTTGGATTCGTTATTGCCCTCTTTCTCTTCTCCGAATGCAACAAATGCTGCAAAAATTCAATCAGTGAGCATGAAAAACTCAACAATTTTGAGAAATAACTTTTTTTATTTCTTTGTCTTTGTATAAGTTGCATTTACAGCTTAGTTCCACTAATGTTTGGAGTCTTCTTTGATAAAGATTTGCTTGATCTTGATGTCTCACTTCTAATTGTGAATGCTCTGTTTCTGCCTATATGACACAGCTGTAACTTAGAAAAGCAGTACAACATTAGCTAATTGGAACCACAAAAACCGTAATAACCTTGGTACTAACTAATCAACCTTATATGACACAATATAAAAGAATTTCCCATGTCTATATACCACTTCCCTTACCAAGTTTTGTACCTCACAACATTACAGATTTTGAAATGAATCCATTTGCATTGGCTTAATAAACACATGCCCTTAGAAAAACATTAAAAATTTAGGATTATTTGGGCAAGCTGGGACCAAAATAACCTCAAAGAGATTTAGGCAAATCCAAAAATAAAAATGTCAACGCAAAAAGAAGAACCATGAAAAAACCATTGTATATGTACATTAGAGAACCATTAAATGTCTAGCTAACCCTGACCAGTTGAGACTAACCAGAGATAGAGAAAAAAGTAATGAAATGTTTGAGTTATTCAATATGTGTAACCTCTTCTCTTAAATCCTTCCAAGCACCACTTTCTGAAACTGCAGATACCTACTGCGGCTCCTTTTATAGACTCGTATATATTCAAAACACAAATGAGTGGATTGTGACAGTAGCACAGCAAGCAAACACCAATGGCTAACCCTCTTTAAACAAAATGGATGTCTTTGGTTGAGTTTATCTCTTTTTTCAAATAAACTGAGCTAATCCAGTAACTCATGCAATAAGAAATTTTTGCTGCTCATTACCTTTTAGACCAATCAGTCCAAAAAAAAAAAAAACAGAATAAGAGGCATGTGAACTATCATGGCATACAACCCATTTGCCGATGAGCCATTGTTCAACATTGGAAGGGTTTATAACTCCGTATAAGGAAATAGGTTATTTCATATCATGGCATACTATATCAAAGCAGTTTAATTCACCCAAGATTCTGCAACCATGAATATACTCCTCCGGTTACTCTCACGATTAGTAACTCATGTTTGACATATATACAGTGGATCACATTACTTACAAAGTCAGTTTGCCCGTGATACAGTAACCTGCCTAGCACATGGAGAAAAAAATGTGCTGTATGTGCTGATTACAACCAAAAAGGATATTAAACTCACAAGATAATGTATCTAAACCATACGGACTGCTAAAACAATATGCAAGGCCTTACCAAATTTCACCATAAGTGTAGTGTATTGTGCAAACAAATGGGTGCAGTCTGAACGGCTGGCATGAGAGAACATCAATACTTCGAGTTACATCTGTAAGTAGCAAAAAAAATGATGGGATAACGTTAATCAGTATGTACCATGTGAATACTAAGAAATAGAAGTTAAACATCTAAGTAATCAGTTAATTATACTGAACTATAAAGCACAAATGCTAGAGGACTATATGCCATAAATACGAAGGAATAAGTTATATAAAACAGAGGTGAATTGTATTATTCCTTTTCAGAGGAGCAGAACATTCATATAAATCTAGCTGTTCTTTGTAGGAACACAAAATTATAACACAAAATATAGAACTGCACAAATAAGTGACGGAAAGGAGAAGAAACTGACTATTTAGAAGTTCTTAATTAGACAAAGGATGTATAGCTCTGAAGCTGCAAGCCGGCTTGCGCAAGCTGCAGTTCCCTTGCCTCTACCGGCCGCCGCTGACCCGCATGTGCTCCGCCTATCATCGGCAATTCAATCCCCGCTGCCGGCTGGTAGAGCTCTTGCCCGCTTACTCCATCCCGGAGGTCAACATCCTTGTTCACGAATAATGCACACCTCGAGTGAAATAACAAGAGCATCAATCACCAACCTAATAAGCAGCAAACAAGCCAGCAGAACATTAGCACACCGGTAAGAAAATAAGCTGACAGCTAGCGAAGCACACACGCATAGTAGCAAGCACACACGGTTACTCACCAGAAGAGCATGAATTGGGATTTGGTAGGTACCTCCGTGCGCTGGCAGGGGCACATCAGAACCCCAGCGCTTGTGTGTCGACGTGAAAACACCAGCAACAGATATTGTGTGTGGTATAGGCATCACAAAATGAAGTATGGGTATTCTGCGAGTTTCTATTGGCATGCATACATGCTTATCGGCGATGGAGAAGGCGCAACAAAAATAAAATAAGACCCATGTCTAATGAAATATGAACTCCATGTTAACTTAATATATCTAAAAGTAGAAGCTATCTAAATGTTGGCTTAATATGTCACGAATTCATACCATCAAACAATTTTTTTAGCAGTTTGCTTCTGCTCAAAATATCAGAAAACTGTACAGAGAAAAACATAGATATCACATAGGTAGCTGCACTTACAGTTAGCTTCCACGAATCTCTGAACTGCCAATTTCACTCCATTAATTAGCAATGTCTGCAGGTTTTTTCATCTTCATGACTTTGATGTATCAATCAATTATGTTAGCAGTCCACTTACGCTTAAAATGTCAAACAAAAAACCGAACTGCGGAAAAGATAGATATTACATAGGTAACTGCACTTACATTTAGCTGTCCAAAATCCGTGTCGTGACTGTATCATCCTCCCTTTCCAATATTGTTGACTGGCCATCTGTATGTGTTTTCGTATACCACCAATGAGAAAAATTACCAACCAAGAAGGAGAGCACACCAGCGTCTGATTGCAGACCATGCTTCCCTGACAAAATCGATTAAGATGTAATTATAAGCAAACCAATAAAAGCATGTCTAGACATGAACCAATGAAATATCCTGTAAGAAGAGTACGTAAAAAGTATGGAAATTTTGACCTTTTAAGCATTTGTCCTGGGACACCGGTGAGGCACTAATGAAGCACTGCTTAATGTCAGCCATATAATACAACTTTACACAACTGAATCAGCTGGCACCTTGTTTCTCACTCGTAGATAGGAACAGATCCTCCACCTATTTAATACATGGAACATGAAGATAAAATAAAATCAGCAGCTAAATCACCTTAATATCCCAAGAGGCATACACTATTTTTTCAATTCAAAGCTGTCCGGATTATTATTTCTAAGTAGTATAGAAAACAAAAACAGCGGACACATATAGGTGAAGGAAAAACAAACCTGACTTTGCTTATTAAGCCGTGTGAAGTTTGACCCTGAAAGAGCAACGAAATCAGGATTAAAAGTCTTAGGTTTCCTAAAGGTTATTGCCTTTGTGTGAAGGAAAAAACTTTATTCATCTGTTAAATATATATAACCACAATATGTAACCATGTAATACATATAGTAATAATGCAATTCAGAACTACACTGATGTATCCTAGTTTGTGCACAACAGAATGGTTTGCCTGAATGCTAATGCAGTAATAACAATGTAAATAGTAAATTCAGTTTAGAACTAAACTAATGTTGGCTTTGACGCCACAACATAAACCGAGCTAAAAACAAACAATTAATGAAGGAGATCTACTCTGAACTAAATCATAATCTGCTCTAGGCTATAACCTGATTAAAAAAGAGTATGTTGAAGGAGATCCCCTTGCTAAAATAAGGGAAGTTGACAGCAAAAAATTAGAATAATGATGCAAACCAATTAATGAATATCCATTATTTACCTCCCAAATATGGAGGAAAACCTTCCCTTCTTTTTTTGGTCTGCATCCACAACAACATCACAACTCAAAACCAATCAATTCATCAAAATGAATGAATCCAAGATGAGGCAATTATCATTGCCAATATACTAATTAAAAGCCCTAAAGCAGCAGAAGGTAGTAACCACTTAATATAATAACCTCAACAAGCCAACCACCGGTTCAAGTGTTGGTGTCAACCATCCAACCCATGCAGAAGCGCGATCTCCTCGCCCATCTCTTGATGATACTGTTCAAAACTTCAAACAATAAATTTAAATCTTACATCTGTTATTAGGAAAAAAAGGAGTGAAAACTTGAGCTATAAGATAGTTTAGAAATGATCCTAGAAATCTAAGAAATACTATGTGATGCATGTCTCAAAAAATCCAGCACAAAACATCTTTCCCGGAATTTTCTCATATATTTTAGCAACTATAGAGATTGGTTGTCTTGCTCGACTGAGATAAAACATAAATTATATTGAGTAGTTAATTTCGAGAGATAAAACATAGTGCTTACATAAATCTAATTTCAGATCAATTTATTTCTTCCATCTGAGCATAAACTTTAAGAACATCACCTATGGACATGTTCTCGTGTCGTGAAAGGGTGGAAACTATTCTAGCCAGTAGGACACCATGGCCTATCGAGGCTATCACCTAATATTATACCTGCAGTAAAACACAACTCAAATAGTTGCAGTGAATGAAACTTATGCTTTTCTATGTAAAAGCCACACCTGCCATCTTAGATCGGTGTAAGATTAACCCGTGTGAGATTAACACTAACTCCGTGAATAGTTGCGATGAAATTAACCAAAACAAATTGACGAAATGACACAAAATCCAAAAGGAAACCAACCTGAATGTACATCCCTTACAAGAACGAAAAGGAAACTGCCCAGAGCCAAACTGAACCGAGTTCTTCATGGCTTCCCGCGGCAAATTTCTGGCATCTACCTCATCTCCCCGCAATCTCGTTTGGACCTGGATCAATTGCAACAAAAAATTGAATGAAAAATGTAAACAATCAACATGAGAACTGCTCCTTTACATCGATAGAGCACAAGAAAAAATAAGGCGTTCCTTCAGATCTGGATGCATCCATAGTTCAAAAGTTGTCCAGTTCATGTCTTGCATGAGGATAATGGATCCCGCCGGGGATGAATTGATGTATATTTAAGAGAGAGGGAGAGAGGGAGAGAGAGGTGTGAGAAACCTGCAGGTTTTCAATGAAGATGAGGCTCGTGCAGGCCGCCAACCCACCTGTGCTGCGCCATCGTCCGCACTTTGATCCCTACTGCTGGTCGGCTGTGCTCTGGTCCGCTTCCTCTGGCCGTGGTCTGCCCATGAACGGCTGCTGCAGCTGTTCCAATCGGCGACCACCACTGCTCCCGGCAATGTTGAGGATGGTGGAGGACGGAGCCGACGGCGGAAGAAAGGGAGGGAGACACAGGAGAGAAGATGAGGGGGCTGGAGTACGTGATGGAGAGAGGTGGGGATTGGGGGAGAGACGAGTGAGATGATTGGGGAGGGAGGGAGCGAGCGTGAAGGGGATTGGGGGAGGGAGGCGTGCGGGCGGACAGGGCAAAGGCGGCTAGGGTTTTCACCGGGTGGCTTGCCCTTTTTATACCACACGGTGAAAAAAATGATCAGCTGAGATTCGTTCTGTGAAAGATCTGACGGCTCACGTGCGAGGA